>NC_040104.1:45368366-45528266 GCF_003369695.1 Bos indicus x Bos taurus
TGTTTTCAGAGCCATTATCAGGTCTGGGTTGCTATTGGACAATTGAAAGGCAGAAACTCCCAACTTTTCCTTACAAATATATTACTCTTCATGTTCTACAGCACAGTTTCTCATTCAAATTTTAGGTATCATGCTAAATGGAAAAACTGTCTAGGACTTCCCATGAAGAAATTCATATTTTCCTTTTATATCATGGAATCATAAGTTCATAGAATTACTCACGTTCACTCACAAATTCCAATGATTTGAAGGTAAGTCTATAGTTTCAGAGTGAAATTCTAAGTAATAACATAATTCTTATGAACTAGATTTTTCGTTTGCTTAAGAAATTCTTAAGCCTGCTACTGCTGAATTAAAATTATTATTTTTAATTTTTGAGGGAAAGAAATATGAATCCATCTAATCAGAACCATTTACTCACCAGAAAGTTGTAGATTTGGTCTCCTCAATGCTGGTATGAAAATCAGCCCCATCCAGTCAGGAGTTCTGTGTTCTCTGGATGGGTCAGCAGCTGTAACTTTCAGAGCTGTCCATGGTCCAGCCAACTCAGAACACCTCTGAACAGAAGAAATGGTGCATCGGAAATTGACTATCAGGACCCTTGAGGCCCCTTCCTGATTAGATTACCACAGTTCCCTTGGATAAACCGAATCAGCACTAACTGCACTAAATCTCTCTAATCTCTATATGTTAATAGAATCCACAACTAAAGTCCCAGTCCTCATCACTGATTTTATATTGAACACCCATTCATCTCTGATTTTAAGGATCCTGAGTTTTCCCTTAAATTCAATTTTTTCTAGTAGTCATGTATGGATGTGAGAGTTGGACAGTGAAGAAAGCTGAGTGCCGAAGAATTGATGCTTTTGAACTGTGGTGTAGGAGAAGACTCTTTAGAGTTCCTTTGATTGCAAGGAGATCCAACCAGCAAATGGACTTTACGATATTTTGTATATATGCATTCAAATCCTTAAAAAGTATATTTGTCTTTGACCCAGTAATTCTAACCTTGATAAAACTTCAAAGGAATTCATTGGACAAAACCTCACAAATCTGAAACTTTGCTTTAACTATTTCTTTCTCTACTGCATGTAATCTATGTACAAAGCAAGGAAAAAATATTGAGGTTTTTACTTTCCCCAGAAAAATCTGAGACTCTTGAATTTAGGACAGCATTCTTTCATTCTGTTCATAGTGGTGAGTTAATGCACCCATTGTGCTAGTGACTCAGTCGTGTCCGACCCTCTGTGACCGCATGGACTGTAGCCACCAGGTGTCTGGGTCTATGGGATTCTCCAGGCAATAATACTGGAGTGGGTTGCCATCCCTTTCTCCAAAATGTGCCCCTTACCCTCTCCCCAAATTATGTCCAAGTCCCAACAGCCAGTATCTCTGTAACTTTATTTTTAGAATAGAGTCTGTGCAGACATAATCAAGGCAAAGGTACCACGATGAGACCATCCAGGGTAGAGAGTGGAACCTAAATCAGCTGACTGGTGTCCTGGTGAGAGAAAGCAGAGGGATGTTTTAGATGTACTAGAAAAGGTCTTGTAAGGAAGCAGAGATTCAAGTTCAATGTCATAATTTGAGGATTGCCAGGAGCCACCTGGCACTGGAAGAGATAAAGACAAATTATCTTAGAGACTTTGAAAGGAGTATGGCCCTGCCAACCCCTTGATTTCCAGCCTCCAGATCTGTCAGAGAATACACTGGTGTTAAGCACCCCCGTGTGGGGTCAGGTGTTGTGGGAGCCCTAAAAAACTGATAGTAAATAGTGACTTCCAGGGACAATGGTGGGAGAAGGCAATGGAAACCCAGTCTAGTAGTGTTGTCTGGAAAATCCCATGGATGGAGGAGCCTGGTAAGCTGCTATCCCTGGGGTGGCTAAGAGTCAGACACGACTGAATGACTTCCCTTTCACTTTTCAATGGAAAACATTTTCACTCCAATGTTCTTGCCTGGAGAACCCAGGGACAGGGGAGCTTGGTGGGCTGTCATCTATGGGGTCCCAAAGAATTGGACATTACTGAGTGACTTAACAGTAGCAGGGACAATGGCTAGGCCTTCATTTTCTAACTTTGAGGTCCTTCACCACTTCTTCAGTTCAGTTCAGTTCAGTTGCTCAATAGTTTCTGACTTCTTGTGATCCCATGGACTGCAGGATACCAGGCTTCTCTGTCCTTCACTAGCTTTTGGAGCTCACTCAAATTCATGTCCATTGAGTCTGGGATGCCATCCAACCATCTCATCCTCTGTCATTCCCTTTTCATCCTGCCTTCAATCTTTCCTGGAGTCAGAGTCTTAACTAATGAGTGACTTCTTCACATCAGTTGCCCAAAGTATTGAAGCTTCAGTTACAGCACAAGTCCTTCCATTGAATATTCAGGATTGATTTCCGTTGGATTGACTGATTTCATCTTCTCTCAGTACAAGGGACTCTCAAGAGTCTTCTCCAACACCACAGTTCAAAAGCATCAATTCTTTGGCACTCAGCTTTGTTTATGGCCCAACTCTCACATCTGTACTTGACTAGTGGGAAAACCATAAGCTTTGACCTGATGGATCTTTGTTGGCAAAGTAATGTCTCTGCTTTTTAATATGCTGTCAGGTTGGTCATAACTTTTCTTCCAAGGAGAAAGCGTCTTTTAACTTCATGGCTGCAGTCACCATCTGCAGTAATTTTGGAGCCCCAGAAAATAAAATTGGTCACTGTTTCCATTGTTTCCTTATATCTATGCCATGAAGTGATGTGGCCAGATGCCATGATTTTCATTTTCTGAATGTTGAGTTGTAAGCCAGCTTTTTCACTCTCCTCTTTCACTTTCATCAAGAGTCTCTTTAGTCCTTCTTTACTTTCTGCCATAAGGGTGGTGTCATCTGCGTATCTGAGGTTAGTGATATTTCTCCAGGCAATCTTGATTCTGGCTTGTGTTTCATCCAGCCTGGCATTTCACTGATGTACTCTGCCTGTAAGTTAAATAAGCAGGGTGACAATATAAGGCCCTGACATACTCCTTTCTCAATTTTGAACCAGTCTGTTCCATGTCCTGTTCTAATTGTTGCCTCTTGAACTGCATGCAGGTTTCTCAGGAGACAGGTCAGGTGTTCTGGTATTCCCATCTCCTTAAGAATTTCCCACCATTTGCCATGATCCACACAGTCAAAGGCTTTAGTGCAGTCAGTGAAGCAGAAGTAGATATTTTTCTGGAATTATCTTGCCTTTTCTATGATCCAATGGATGTGGCAATCTGATCTCTTGTTTCTCTGCCTTTTACAAATTCAGTTTGAACCTCCGGATGGTCTCGGTTCATGAAGCCTGGCTTGGAGAATTTTGAGCATTACTTTGCTAGCCTGTGGGGTGAGTGCAATTTGTGTGGTAGTTTGAACATTTTTGGCATTGCCTTTCTTGGAATTGGAATGAAAACTTATCTTTTCCAGTCCTGTGGCCACTGCTGAGTTTTCCAAATTTGCTGGCATGTTGAGACCAGCACTTTAGCAGCAGCATCTTTTAGGATTTGAAAGAGCTCAGCTGGAACTCCATCACCTCCACTAGCTTTATTTGCAGTGATGCTTTCTATGGCCCACTTGACTAAGCACTCCAGGATGTCTGGCTCTAGGTGAGTGATCACACCATCATGGCTATTAGAGTCACTAAGATCTTTTTTTGTATAGTTCTTCTGTGTATTCTTGCCAACTCCTCTTAATATCTTCTGCTTCTGTCAGGCCCATACCATTTCTGCCTTATTGTGCCCATCTTTGCATGACATGTTCCCTTGATAGCTCTAATTTCCTGAAGATTTCTATTTTTTCCCATTATGATTTTCCTCTATTTTTGCATTGATCACCTAGGAAGCCTTTCTATCTCTCCTTGCTATACTTTGGAGCTCTGCATTCAGATGGATATATCTTTCCTTTTTTCTTTGCCTTTTGCTTCTCTTCTTTCCTCAGCTGTTTGTAAGAAGTGACCATATTCCTGTAGAACTATGGATGGAAGTTCATAACATTGTACAGGAGGCAGTGGTCAAAACCATCCCCAAGAAAACTATTTTTAGGCATTGGGTTAACTCCTGTTATATGGATTAACCATTTTAGTATTCTCAGCGATATTCACTAACTTTTACCCTCAGTTTATAAAGAGGCTACTTGACATACTGTGGGTAAAATGTTACTTTTCTAAAAATCACATATGGAACAAATGTTTGATGCAGGGCTTCAAAATAGATATTACTGGGAAGACAAAAAAAAAGCTTTTCTATCCATGATTACCATTAAAGTTTCATTTTTAATTGAAGAAGTGAAGTGAAGACTCTCAATCGTGTCTGACTCTTTGCGACCCCATGGACAGTAGCCTATCAGGCTCTGCCATCCATGAGATTTTCCAGGCAAGACTATTGGAGTGGGCTGCCATTTCCTTCTCCAGGGGATCTTCCCAACCCAGGGATCAAACCTGGGTCTCCTGCATTGCAGACAGAGGCTTTACCGTCTGAGCCACCAGGGAAGCTGTTTTTAACTGAACATAGCAAAAATTCATCTTATACCTGGATCAGAGCTCACCTCAGTACTGTTACAGAGATCTTCTCTCTCATTCAGTAAGTAACTCTGTTAAATTCAGTTTAGAGTTTAGGTGCTCACTTCCTGGTGGCAAACACCTTCAAGTCTCCACAGTCCAGTCAATTCCGAAGGCAACAGCTCTGGGCTCTGGAGAAGAATGAGCGTGGATCTTTGCTGGATGCCTTATATATCCTCTGAAGACCAGGTCCACTTCCTCAAAGTGATAGTGTTATCAACCCTGCACAAAGGTGCAGTAGCACGAGATTAGATTTGTCAAGAATTGTAAACACATCTAGATGCCAAGGATTGAAGTCAAACCTTCCGAAATTTACTTAATCCAAACACCGTAATCTAATCTCAGGTAAAGAATCACAGGTTGAGTTCACACTTTCAATCCATGAAGTTTGGTTAATAAATGAACTCTTTAATTATAAATTTCATATCTCCATTTACAGAAGTTTATTATAGTCCTAATTGAAGCAACCCACTAGTTTTGGTTACCTGTCTGAATTTGCCTGAATTACTCCCTGGATATTCCTTCAGGAAGAGGAGTTCTTCACATTCTGTATTTCAACCCAGAACAGTCAAGCTCCCCAATAATACCACTTACTACTCTTGCCTTCTGCTGTTTGATGGATGTGTTCAGCCCCTTCAGAACTAAAGCCTCTTAAATGTTATTCTTTTCATTCAGTTTTCTGTGAAATTCTTCCCTCCGAGGCTCGTTTTGGTTACACACTATTGTTTTGCTCTGGTTAGAACTGCAAACAGAATAGTGGATAGTGGTTATTCTCTAAGACTCTGTTCTTTTTAGTCATTCCCTGCATATCATTTCATACCCTTTCATTCTATATTCAATATGTATCTGTATTTGAAATACTGATGCTAGGTTGTGAAGTTAAGGATTATTGCATAGTTGTACAGTGCAAGATAGACTAAAAAAATCATAGAAATCTGTGAAAGAAATGTGATACTGTCTATGAAGTTTGGACAACTATCTTTTAAGATTTATTTTTTTTATTTTGACTCTGCTTCCATGCTATCCCTCAAAACATTTTCATATTTAATCAAAGATGGGTCATGGTGCTCCACTCAGAGAAAGATACTGGATGGGAAAATTTCTTTACTTATTTGTAATTTCTTTGAAATATAAAGTTGATGTAAAATATTGTGTTAGTCTCAGGTGTATAGCAAAGTGAATTATATATATATCTCACCTCGTTTTCCATACTGTTCATGAGGTTCTTGAGGCGAGAACACTGAAGTGGTTTGCCATTCCCTTCTCTAATGCAACACGTTTTGTCAGAACTCTCCACCATGACTCGTCCATCTTTGGTGGCCCTGCAAGGTATGACTCATAGCTTCTTGAATTACATAAACCTGTGATCCATGCAATCAGTGCAAGAAGGCAAGTGCTTGTCCAAGGAGACCTTACAATAGCTGGGAAAAACAAAGAGCAAACACAATAGAGAAGGGAAAGAGATACCCAAACTGAATGCAGAGTTCCAGAGAATAGCAAGGAAAGGTAAGAAGTGAAAAGAAATAGAGGAAATAGGCAAGACTAGAGATCTCTTAAAGGTAATTGGGGATACCAAGGGAACACTTCTTGCCAAGATGGACACAATAAAGGACAGAAATATCAAGGGATAACCAAACAGAGAGATTAAGGAGCAGTGGCAAGAATACACAGCAAGAACTATTACTAAAAAGGTCTTAATGACCTGGATCACCACAGTGGTGTTGGTCACTCACCTAGAGGCCAGACATCTTAGAGTGTGGAAAAGTGGGCTTTAAGAGATATTACTAGGAACAAAGCTAAGTGGGAGGTGATGGAATTCAGGCTGAGCTATTTTAAATCATTAAAGATGGTGGAAGTGCTGCACTCAATATGCCAGCAAATTTGGAAAATTTATGGTGGTCACAGGACTGGAAATGGTCAGTTTTTCTTCAGTCTGAAAAAAAGAAATGCAAAAAATGTTCAGACTACTGCTGCCAACTGTAATCATTTCATATGCTAGCAAGATTATGCTAAAGTCCTTCAGTTAGGCTTTGGCAGTTTGTGAACAGAGACTTCCAGATGTGCAAGCTGCATTTAGAAAAAGCACCCCACTCCAGTACTCTTGCCTGGAAAATCCCATGGATGAAGGAGCCTGGTAGGCTGCAGTCCATGGGGTCGGCTAGGAGTCAGACACGACTGAGCGACTTCACTTTCACTTTTCACTTTTATGGCACTGGAGAAGGTAATGGCAACCCACTCCAATGTTCTTGCCTGGAGAATCCCAGGGACGGGGGCGGCCTGGTGGGCGGCAGTCCATGGGGTCGCTAGGGAGGCAGACACTACTGAGCGACTTCACTTTCACTTTTCACTTTCATGCATTGGGGAAAGGTAATTGGCAACCCACTCCAGTGTTCTTGCTGGAGAATCCCAGGGACAGGGGAGCCTGTGGGCTGCTGTCTATGGGGTCGTACAGAGTCGGACACGACTGAGTGACTTAGCAGCGAGCAGCAGCAGCAAGAGGAATCAGAGATCCAATTGACAACATCTGTTGGATTATAGGATAAGTAAGGAAATTCCAAAAAAGATTACATCTGCTTCATTGACTACTCTAAAGCCTTTGACTATGTGAATCAAATAAAACTGAAAATTCTTAAAGAGATGGGAATGCCGGACTGACTTACCTGTTTTTCTAAAAGACTGTATGCAGGAAAGGAAGCAAGAATTGTAACCAGACTAGGAACAAGAAAGTGGTTAAGATTGGGAAAAGGATGTCAAGACTATGTTGTCACCCTGCTTCTTTAACTTATATGCAGAGTACATCATGTCAATGCCATACTGAATGACTCACAAGTAGAGTTAAGATTGCTGGCAGAAATATCAGCAACCTCAGATACATAGATATACCTCTTTTACAGCAGAAAGCAAATAGGAACTTAAAAGCCTCTTGATGAGGATGAAATAGGAGAGTTGAAAAAGACTGGCTTAAAACTCATCATTCAAAAAACGCAAATCCTGGAATCCGGTTCCATCACTTCATGGCAAATAGAAGGGGGAAAAATGGACCTGTGACACATTTTATTTTCTTGGGCTCCAAAATCTCTGCAGCCAATAACTATAGCCACGAAATTGGAAGCCACGTGCTCCTTGGAAGAAAAGCTATGACCAACCTAGACATCGTATTAAAAAGCAGACACATCACTTTGCCAACAAAGGTCCCTATAGTAAAAACTATGATTTTTCCAGTAGTCATGTTAGAGTTGGATCATAAGAAGGCTGAGTGCCAAAGAGTTGGTTGTTTCAAGCTGTGGTGCTGGAGAAGACTCTTGAGAGTTCCTTGGACAGCAAGGAGATCAAACCAGTCAATCCTGAAGGACAATCAACCCTGAATATTCACTGGAAGAACTGAAGCTGAAACTCCAGTACTTTGCCTAACCTGACACAAAGATCTAGCTCATTTGAAAAGACCTTAATGCAGGGAAAAGATTGAAGGCAAGAGATGGGAGTGACAGGGGATGACACAGTGAATGGCATCATTGAGTCAATGAATATGAGTTTGAGCAAACTTCCGGAGATAGTGAAGGACAAGGAAGCACTGGCATGCTGCAGTTCATGGGGTTGCAAAGAGTTGGACATGACTTATTTCCTGAATAACAACAATAACTCTCTTTTTAAGATTATTTTTTATACACATCATTCCCAAGTCTTCACTTGAGTTCCCTGTGCTATACAGTCAGTTCAGTTCAGTTCAGTCGCTCTGTCATGTCTGACTATTTGTGGACCCCATTAATCGCAGCACGCCAGGCCCCTCCCTGTCCATCACCAACTCCCACAGTTCACTCAGACTCACATCCATCGAGTCAGTGATGCATCCAGCCACTCATCCTCTGTCGTCCCCTTCTCCTCCTGCCCCAAATCCCTCCCAGCATGAATCTTTTCCAATGAGTCAACTCTTCGCATGAGGTGACCAAAGTACTTGGAGTTCAGCTTTAGCATCATTGTTTCCAAAGAAATCCCAGGGCTGATCTTCAGAATGGACTGGTTGGATCTCCTTGCGTCCAAGGGACTCTCAAGAGTCTTCTCCAACACACCACAGTTCAAAGCATCAATACTTCAGTACTCAGCCTTCTTCACAATCCAACTCTCACATCCATACATGATCCACAGGAAAACCATAGCTTTGACTAGATGAACCTTTGTTGGGCAAGTAATGTCTCTGCTTTTGAATAGCTATCTAGGTTGGTCATATCCTTCCTTCCAAGGAATAAGCGTCTTTAATTTCATGGCTTACATCACCATTTGCAGTGATTTTGGAGCCCAGAAAATAAAGTCTTGACACTGTTCCACCATTTTCCCATCTATTGCCATGAAGTGAATGTGGAGCCAGATGCCATGATCTTAGTTTTCTGAATGTTGAGCTTTAAGCCAACTTTTTTCACTCTCCACATTCACTTTCATCAAGAGGCTCTTTAGTTCTTCTTCCACTTTCTGCCCATTAAGGGTCGGTGTGCCATCTGGCATATCTGAGGTTATATGAATATTTTCTCCCCGCAATCTTGATTCCAGCTGTGATGTTTCTGTCCAATCCAGCATTTTATCATGATCGTACTCTGGCATATAGGTTTAAAAAACAAGTGATAATATACAGCCTTGACGTACTCTTTTCTTATTTGGAACCAAGTCTGTTGTTTCATGTCCAGTTCTAACTGTTGCTTCCTGACCTGCATACAGATTTCTCAGAGGCATGGATACATATCCATTAACTGCTATCACTGGCAGAAGGATAAGGAGGGTTGTTTTAGGTGGAATATGAACAAGACTCTGTGGCAGAGGACTGTGTTGGAATTGGATGAGAGCTGAATCCCTGATGGAAAAGCTGTGTCTGACAGTATCCTGACTGTCAGGAGGGCACTTGATTACCCAGCATCATCTTTCCATTGCATGCAGTACATCACCTGTCCTGCTCCTATACACTTAACATGTTGCTATGAGTGGGAAGTAAGTCTCCATGCCCCTTGATACTGTCCTGTGGTTTTTAAAAGGCACTCTTAGAGCCCACAGCAACATAATGTTCTTTCTTTTTCTTTTCTCTATTCAGAAACATGAGTTCCAAAACCTCTGGAATGAAGTCACCTGTTCCATGTCGTGTGAAGTGTTTCATAGACCTGGTCACGCTGGGCTGTGGGCACAGGTTCTGCATGCTGTGTCTCTGTCTCTACTTGGAGGAAGGCCAACGGCCCTCCTGCTACCCTATGTGCAGGGAAACACCCCATCAACTGAACCTGAAAGCCAACACCAATTTTGAGGAAACTGGTACTTTCTTGCCAGACAGAAAGGACCTTTGACTTACCACATCCTGAAGAACAGATATGTGAAATACACAGATATTACCAAGAACTTCTTCTGTAAAGTCACCAAGGATGGTGCGTTATTCACTCTGCTGTATGTCTGAGCAGCCAGGGCGCTCCCAGGCATGGTTCCATTCAGTGGACGGCTGAGGAATACGAGGTAAGCAGGGGCTAAGAGGGAAGTTTAAATCTGGGGGGACTTTCTGTCTGAGGAGTGAATGCTAAAGAAAATGAAGATAGCCTCCTTAGTGGCTCAGACAGTAAAAGCATCTGCCTACAATGTGGGAGACCCAGGTATTGATCCCCTGGGTCCTGGAAGCAGTCCCCTGGAGAAGGGAAATGACAAACCCATTCCCAGTACCTTGCCTGGAAAATCCCATGGACGGAGAAGTATGGTAGGCTACTGCTGTGGGGGTCACAACAGAGTCGGAATTGGACTCACTGACTTCACTTTTCCACTTCACTTTCCAGTATCTTCACTCATGCAAAAATAAAGCAGAAGCACGTAAGTAGGCATTGTGGCCCAGGTCCTAGGATAACAACTATTTAAGAAGGACATCCCTCAATCTTAAGCAGTTAAGGTTTTACATTATAAATTCTTAAATTCAAGCTGATGGTGAGGATGAGGTTAATTGGTTTGGATTTGTGCTAAGTCTGTGTGAGACCAAGGTGGGCAAACTTGCTAATTTCAGTGAGCCTTGTGCCCTGCACAGCATAGTGATTACTGTGTGGTGAGTGCAATAGTCTAATCTAAGAGAGTCTAATCAGAAACCTGCCTTTTAGCTAGAAGAACAGAGTAGTAGGAGATGAGAACTAGCAGCAGGACAACTGAAATCTGAGATGGAATTTGCATGATAAAAATTGGCGAGGTGAAATAAAGTTCGAGAGCCAGTTTTCTCTATGGAGAAGCACCCTTTTCAACATTTTCTCTCTTCTCTAGTTATAAACATCCTACACAGTAGCCTTGTTTTTTTAGCCACTCAGGCATGTCTGACTGTTTTGCAACTCTCTTGACTGAGCTTGCCAGGCATTTCTGTCTATGGTATTTCCCAGACAAGAGTATGAGAATGAGTGTGTCCTTCTCCAGGGGATCTTCTCTACCCAGGGCTCAAACCTGCATCCCCTGCATTGTCAGATGGATCCTTTACCACTGAGCCACCAGGGAAGCCTACACAGTAGATACTTGGGCTTCAAAGTGAAAGAAAATGGACACTGTCCCTTCTCCAGCGATCACCTGTTATTCTCTGCTATCCTTCTTACTCTAGGATCTGAAAAATTTCACTACCAACTTCTCTGATAATCAAACTGTTGGTTCTTTTGCAGCAAAATCTTCTGAACATAATGAGGTCTGTGTGGAAAAAGATACAAGAAAATAAAATAAATCTGAACAGAGAAACCAACAAAATCAGAACATGGGATGTAAGCACGAAATTCTATTTCATTCAGCACAAACGTGGGACACATGATGTTTACTCTAAACCTATGTTTGAACTAAATATTCTAATGTTCATGTTTCAATATGGGTGGCCAACCAATTACAAAAGGCTTTCCTGTAATCATGTGGAACGGAGTTAGGATTTCTTTCTAAAATCAAAAATATCAAGCTGAAAGATCTTACTTCCTAGCTAACACCATAACATACCAACGGTTATAGAAAAATCACAGTCATAATTTGTCAATGAGATAAACCCAGGGCTTCTCACAGGGAAATTTTTTGAAACTTCAGGAAGACAGCTCTAACTATTTGGATAGAAAAGGACAAATTGAAGTTGGAAATATATGCGGGTGCCAGGGCAGGTTAAACATGTGAGAGTTGAAGACTATAAACTAGAGGAATGTGAATATTGAGATTCTACAGAGTTCATGTAGGTTGACACATGTATTTCATTAGAGACGCAGAGCTGAGAGATATGGCTGGAAATGGAGGATAGATGAGATTCAAACGTGACCTAAATTCATCGCAGAGAAATTTGGATCTATCATTTGTTGATTCAAAAACGTGAATTGAGCACCCTACATAAAAGTGGTGAAATAGCAGTATATCTAGATTCTCGAGTAAGTAAACATTTAATGATGTGAAATATATAAACGAGCAATATTAAAAGACACTTCTCACCACCATAAAGAAAATTTAAATTGGGCTGTGTGAATGACAAGGAGATATAACAAAATTATCTCAATTATTCAAAGATGATATACTTAAGGTTATAGTTTACAATGTTTGTTCTTTGAAACATTGAGTTGCAGATATGTCATGATAACTGTTCTAAGCCAGTGTAGAAATAGATGAAAGGAACAGATTTCCTTGTACTTACAGATCAAATGGAGTAATGGAGAGAGTCAATTGACAATTCTATACATAACATTTGTGGCACGATCCATTGTGGTAAGTACTTTTGAGAATAACAGCAAGAAAGCTAAGTAATAAAATTTTGTAATTTTATTTAAAAATTAATTTTGACAAAATTGAATTTTACATATGATCAGAAAAGATTTACTAAGCAAGATCACGTTTCGGCAGAGATTTGCTTGAGGGTAGAAGTCAGGGCAGGGGGCTTTCTGTGGAAGGAGGTTTTTTGGGAGAGAGAACTAAATCAACATGTCTCAAACTAAACTCACACTTTCCCCACAGCACACCTGCCATTGTTTACTCTATCGTGTCAACCTTGATATAAAGGGAAATGAGAGAGCTTAGAGACATTGGAAGCCAGATCTGAAAGTTGAGAAATTCTTAAAGGAAAGTTTAGGAAATAATTACCCACAGATAAGGAGAAATGATAGAATTCAAGAGATATTCTTGATGGTAGAGAAATGTCAAAAAACAGGAAGCACTTGATGTGTAACGTTAAGAGGATAAAATTTAAAACCTGAGACCTAGTTTCTGCTCTGAAGGTGGGGCATCATTGAGGATAGAAACAAGGAGGAAGTGTGATTTTGTGTTAAGAAAATATTAGAGTTTGAGACTGTGAAACTGAGTTTCTGGCAGGTATTCTAACACAAATAGGTAGTATGCAACTGGGTGAACGAGGATGGACCTTGTGTGAAAGACTTGGTCTGGACAGGAACATTTCACAGTTTTCTGCATATTCTAGGCATAAGATGGAGATCACAGTAGTGTTTTAAGGATGAAAAGAAAAACATTTTTACATCAGGAGATAACTGGAGGAATCTCTGTATTAACGGGTGGTCAATCAGGGAAAGAAGAACTGGTTAAAGTAGACTGATAGAGGGAAACAAGAGAAGGGGGTTTGTTTGAAGCTCAAGGTGTATAGGTTTAATAAAGGAAGGATTGGGGTAACAGGAAGAAGTTCTTAGAAACACGCAGAGTAAAAACTATGGGGACTCAGCAAAGGAGGTTCCTGATAAGAGGAATGTGGTTACATTAATAAAGATTGAGTTCCACAAATGAGTACTGTGAACATACACTCATGATCAAAAAATCTGCCCACTG
Organism: Bos indicus x Bos taurus; assembly: GCF_003369695.1. Taxonomy (NCBI): domain Eukaryota; kingdom Metazoa; phylum Chordata; class Mammalia; order Artiodactyla; family Bovidae; genus Bos; species Bos indicus x Bos taurus. Next base: position 45,381,709 of record NC_040104.1, read on the forward strand.
AAAGTAAAGGCAATACAAGAGAGAATCCAGTGAAGACTTTGGTCAATGGTGTATGTCTTGTTTTTCTTAAGTATGAATCATTTTTAAAGTTTAAAGGAAAGAAGGAAAATAGACAGTGGGAAAAAAAAAAAAAAAAAAAAGGAGATGATGGGAATTAAGACTAGAAGGTAGTTGTCTGTTGACTGGTGTCTCTTAGGATAGGGTGGAAGCCAGTTAAGGTGTGGAGTGTTCAGCATCAGACAGGGAAGTCAAGCTACACTCATGTGCATGAGGTTCTGCTTTGCATGCAGTCTGTGGACCCGAAAGTAAATAGTTTACAAAGATGTTATCTAGTTCTCTGAATATTTGCTATTATTTCTTTATAGCAAAGAGTCAGTCTACAGGCAAATATGTGAGGGTAAGATAGACTCAGTAGTTTTAGTCATTAGTGTACCCCATATATTATATAAAACAATTATTAAATCACAAATTCACATTTTTAAGAAGTGTGGATATTTGTGGCAGTGTTTAGAGTCAAAATGTTGATTTCAGGTTCAATGAAATAAAAAGCAACTGTGTGTTAAGTAGTTTCAGTCGTGTTCGACTTTGTGCCATCCTATGGACTGTGTGGCCTGCCAGGCTCCTCTGACCATTGGGATTCTCTAGGCAAGAATACTGGAGTGAGTTGCCATGCCCTCCTCCAGGGGACCATCCCCACTCAGGGATTGAACCTGTGTCTCTTACATCTCCTGTATGGCAGGCAGCTTCTTTACCACTAGAGCCACCTGGAAATGCTCCCCTCACCCCTAAAAAAAAGGATTCCTAGATATTTTTTTTAATGAACATACCCAAATTTCTAAATGTTGGAAGATAAATAGTGGGTAACAGTCATGGATGTGACCTGATTAATTCATTGTCACCCCAGAGCTATGTGAGTATGTGGAAGAAGATGAAACACACTGAATATTGGAAGGTGTTTCACTTAGTCTACCATGAAGAGAAGCATCATTTAGAGAAAACAGAAGAGGAAAGTGAGGAGATTTTTCAACAACTCAAAGAAAGTCAACACAATATGGACCTGAAGCAGAAACTTTGAGGGCAGATATATGAGGAGCTCAAGGAATTGTGCCATAAGCCAGACATGGAGCTGATCCAGGTAAGGACAGAGAACTGGAGAGTCATGGTGTTCCCTGGATAATACCCACCTCTTCTTTGCCTTCCATCTAGTGTCTGAAATCATGTTTTCTGTTGCTGTGATAAGAGTTTTATCAGTCCAAGTAATGCTAATGACCAAGAGCCTTTTTGGCCAAACACAAGAACTGCAAAGCTTCATGGAGAAGTAGGCAAGAAATCGAGAATAATTCTTCTTAAATTCTCCTAATATACATTTGATTACTGAACAACTGCCTCAGAGAAGGTGTTAAAAGATGTATGGATTGGTACCCTGGACCTGCAATAATGAGACATTTGGGAATCCCTATAACTCGTTTCCCCTCCTGTTTCTGTGTGCTGCTGCTGCTAAGCTGTTGCTAAGTCACTTCAGTCATGTCCGACTCTGTGTGACCCCATAGACAGCAGCCCACCAGGCTCCCCGGTCCCTGGGATTCTCCAGGCAAGAGTACCGGAGTGGGGTGCCATTGCCTTCTCCGCTGTTTCTGTGTACATGATACAATTTGCTGAAATTTGGGCTAACGCGACCTTGGAAATGAGCAACTAAATCTTCACTGTGAATCTTGTGAAGTGTATTAACACGTTATTTTTGTTGTTTCTCTCTGTACAGCATTATGAAAACATGTCCAAAAGGTAAATTGCCCTCATTTTCAAGTTTTGGTAATTGTGACTGTGATCAGTCAGTTGATGTTAAAATGGGAGCATGAGTTATCAGGACACTAAAACCTCTTTCTGGGTGTATTTAGATTCCCCTTTCTCCAAAGGTAGAGTTTTGTGTGTTGCTTTACCCAGGGTGGAGCTGGGCAGGGGAATTACTTGCAGGATTTTGTGCAAAGATCTCATGACAACAACTACCATTGCTGATTTTAATTTTTAGAAAAAGAAAAACACCGAGGGAATGTACCCAAAGTCATGACAGAATAATGTGGAAGAAGTAAGGATTGTATAGAAACCTAATGTGGAATCAGGGAGAGAATGGGCCAACAGAGGATCATCTGGGTGCAGGGTTTCCATGTTTAGCACATGGGGAGTTGAAAACGAAAGACTCTATGATGCGGTTAGGAAAACTGGGTCCCAAGAATTGGGATTGCTACCCAGGCTAATCTCCTCAACCACTAGCTGTGGTTGTACAGACACTGAGCATTTCTGTGATGACTAGAGTGTATTAAAAGTCAGAGTGCCCCTCTTGAACGTCCTTCATTTCAAGTCATTTTGTGTCGCCCTGAGATTGGCTGCGAGGAATCAGATATGGTCACGACTGATTTGAATTGCATGCTAGGATTTCAGTGTTAGCAAATGGGATAGAATTTTATTTGATTTTCATATAATAAATTGGTCACATTCTCTAAGTTGGGGAATTACTTTTATGGCCCTGGAATCTAATTATGAAGATTTAACGGAAATCCACAGAAGTGTGTAGACATAATTATTGTGATGAAAATATGAGCTCCAAAAGAGTAATGAAATGTCCTTTCTTGCAGGGGTGAGTCAGTGCAGCTGCACATGTTCCGGCCTGTAGTCCCACAGCTCACTGCGTGGCCCATCCCTGGACTCATAGACTGGCTCAACCAATTCCAAGGAACAGGCAGCCTTCTGTTGCGGGTGGTATACACTGGCCTCTGTTACTGTCCTATGGGTTACCTTTCCCCATTGTCCAATCTGTGGACTATGCTGGAAATTTTAATATCCACACTTACCCTTATAGGAGAATATTGTATATGGAATAAAACTAAATGGCATCTGGAAAAAAGACATTTATAATGAGTGGTAGTAAGCTATCTTCCCTGGTGGTTCAGACAGAAAGCGTCTGCCTGCAAGGAAGAAAATATAGGTTTGATCCCTGGGTTGTGAAGATGCCCTGGAGGAGGACATGGCAACCCACTCCAGTGTTCTTGCCTTGAGAATCCCCATGGACAGAGGAGCTGGCATGCTACAGCCCATGGGGTAGCAAAAAGTAAGACGTGATTGAGCGACTAAGCACAACACGGTAAGCCATCTGGGGGGTAAACAACAGGAAAAGACAATTGACACTTGCGGCAGACTGAGGTATAGTGTTGACTTTTCACATGAAGCATGTACTCTGCAAGTACATTCAGCACATCCCAAGTTTTAGGTAAGGGAGGTTATCAATGGTTGTGTGACACTTAGAGAGTTTTAAGCTGGTTTATAAAACTCTTTGTAGGTTAATTACTTTACAATATTGTATTGGTTTTCCCATACATCAACATGAATCCGCCACGGGTATACATGTGTTCCCCATCCTGAACCCCTCTCCCACCTCCCTCCCTGTACCATCCCTCTGGGTAAACTCCAATTAAAATAAATAAATTTATATTTAAAAAAATAAACTCTGTGTAATAAATACAAAGCATACTTCACTCACATCATACAAAAATCCTCTCTATGGTCAAGTTTATTATAAACATAAAAGGAATGCTCAAAATTCTCCAAGCTACGCTTCAGCAATATGTGAACCATGAACTTCCTGATGTTCAAGCTGGTTTTAGAAAAGGCAGAGGAATCAGAGATCAAATTGCCAACATCAGCTGGATCATGGAAAAAGCAAGAGAGTTCCAGAAAAACATCTATTTCTGCTTTATTGACTATGCCAACGCCTTTTACTGTGTGGATCACAATAAACTGTGGAAAATTCTGAAACAGATGGGAATACCAGACCACCTGACATGCCTCTTGAGAAATTTGTATGCAGGTCAGGAAGCAACACTTAGGACTGGACATGGAACAACAGACTAGTTCCAAATAGGGAAAGGAGTATGTAAAGGCTGTATATTGTCACCCTGCTTATTTAACTTCTATGCAGAGTCCATATTGAGAAATGCTGGACTGGAAGAAGCACAAACTGGAATCAAGACTGCCGGGAGAAATGTCAATAACCTCAGATATGCAGATGACACCACCCTTATGCCAGAAAGTGAAGAGGAACTAAAAAGCCTCTTGATGAAAGTGAAAGTGGAGAGTGAAAAAGTTGGCTTAAAGCTCAACATTCAGAAAACGAAGATCATGGCATCTGTTCCCATCACTTCATGGGAAATAGATGGGGAAACAGTGGAAACACTGTCAGACTTTATTTTGGGGGGCTCCAAAATCACTTCAGATGGTGACTGTAGCCATGAAATTAAAAGACGCTTACTCCTTGGAAGGAAAGTTATGACCAACCTAGATAGCATATTCAAAAGCAGAGACGTTACTTTGCCAACAAAGATTCATCTCGTCAAGGCTATGGTTTTTCCTGTGGTCATGTATGGATGTGAGAGTTGGACTGTGAAGAAGGCTGAGCACCAAAGAATTGATGCTTTTGAACTGTGCTGTTGGAGAAAACCCTTGCAAGTCTCTTGGACTTCGAGGAGATCCATCCAGTCCATTCTGAAGGAGATCAGCCCTGGGATTTCTTTGGAAGGAATTATGCTAAAGCTGAAACTCCAGTACTTTTGCCACCTCATGCGAAGAGTTGACTCATTGAAAAAGACTGATGGTGGGAGGGATTGGGGGCAGGAGGAGAAGGGGACGACAGAAGATGAGATGGCTGGATGGCATCACTGACTCGATGGATGTGAGTCTGGTGAACTCCGGGAGTTGGTGATGGACAGGGAGGCCTGGCCTGCTGCGATTCATGGGGTCGCAAAGAGTTGGACACGACTGAGCGACTGATGTGATCTGATACACAACACTGGCAAAGTAAGCTGACCACTTCTTTTGTCAAAAGAGTTTTCCCTTTTCTTTTTAAGGTGTGCTGACAGAAAATTCTCAGAAAGAAACCACTTCAAAAATACAAGGTTTTGTTTCATTTTAATTTTTGATGCTGTAGGGGAAATTTATTGTTGTCAGGAAAAGTGATCAGAATTTTATTACTATTATTTTTATTAGTGTGTATTTTCCATGGAGATAGCAAGCAACTTTTGTTTCTGACAGTGAAGTTTTAATTAATTGCCAATTTCAAGTGTTCCATGGAAAATAACGACCAAAACATAGCAATAGGTCTCACAGACAGAAATTATGACTTCTCCCATTTGGTCTGGCTCAATTCGTGTTCTCATGAAGACAGACCTATAGATCTTGGATTGCAAAAGATTTCTCAAGTTCTCTTGCTGTTCTTCCTCCAATTTCTAGTTATATGTTAGGAAACTCAGACACTCTACAGAGCTCATGTCCATCAGGAATTTATAACACTAGTTGCTAATGTAACTTTTCCTTCTTCCTTCAGTGTACATTGGGTTGGATAATGAAAGAGTCACTCGTCATGTCCCTGTGTTTGAAGATCTGAGAGGTGTTCAGGCTGGTCCTGATGGTCCTGGGGTTGACTACAGTCCACCAAATCTAAATATTTTCTTGCCTAGGGAGCTGAGTCATTCACTTCCGGTCAGCACTACTGGGAGATGGATATGGCGGGCTGTTGCAACTGGGCCATTTGATTTTGAAATCATTCTTGGGCAAGAGACAGTGACATGGTCCTTGACTCAGAGGGAATTTTTCTACTTCTCTGTATCAGAGAGAACAGTCAGTGCAGTTTCTTTACCGCCTCCCCACTGTCACATCAATATGTCAGAAAGACTCTAGGCTGTGTGGGGGTGTTCCTGGATTATGATGGTGGTGTTGTGAGCTCTGTGAATGTGGCCAGAAGTGCCCTCATCTGTAGTTTCCTCTCCTTCTCCTTCTCTTTCCCTCTCAAACCTTTTCTGTGCTCTGGATACCCATGATCAAGGGCACTTTAGAAATTTGAAAACAGGTATCAGAAATGTCAATAAATGGCATCACTAATTTGTGTCTGTATGATTTTCTATAATTTCACCTTCCTTTATGAAATGTATTGATTTATTTTTAAAGGGTTGATATGTTAACTATAAATTTGTATAAATATTTAAATAAAAATGATATATCTTGGATACTGTACGCTCATTATTCTACGTCTTCTCTGGTCCTTTAATTTCTAAGGTAACTGGATGTCAAAAAACACCTTGCTCTGTTTACCCAGCTTAGTGGGATAAGGCAGAATTGGAGTTCTCTTTTCCCTGCTCATATTACTTCATCAAGTCTCAGTTTTAAAATTTCTTTTTCATGATGTTATTTGTAAACCTTCTGAACTAGATGACAGCATCTTGTTGGGCTGACTCAGAGCATCTTACATATTTCTTTGTAAAATTCATGACCTAATATTGGTAATCCCACCTAGTTTCCCCTCTGTTAGAAGGTTTGTGTCTGCAACATGTACAGATAAATCCCAAATAAATAACATGAACCTACCTGCTTGAAATAAATCTGCTTTAATAAGTTAATAGGTGTACAAACTCATAACAAAAAGATGTTTCACCAATGTTAAAAGGCTTATTATACGTTTAGTTAAGTCTCTCAGTCATGTCTGACTCTTTGTGACCCCATCAACCGCAGCATGACAGGCCTCCCTGTCCATCACCAACTCCCAGAGTTTCCTCAATATCACGTCTATTGAGTGGGTGATGACATCCAACCATCTAATCCTCTGTCATCCCCTTCTCCTCCTGCCCTCAATCTTTGCCAGCACCAGGGTCTTTTCAAATGAGTTAGCTCTTCGCATCAGGTGGCCAAAGTACTGGAGTTTCAGCTTCAGCATCAGTCTTTCCAATGAACACCCAGGACTGATCTCCTTTAGGATGGACTGGTTGGATCTCCTTGCAGGCCAAGGAACTCTCAAGAGTCTTCTCCAACAGCACAGTTCAAAAGCATCAATTCTTTGGCTCTCAGCCTTCTTCACAGTCCAACTCTCACATCCATACATGACCACAGGAAAAACCATAGCCTTGGCTAGATGGTCCTTTGTTGACAAAGTAATATCTCTGCTTTTTAGTATGCTGTCTAGGTTCATCATAACTTTTCTTCCAAGGAGTAAGTGTCTTTTAATTTCATGGCTGCAGTCATCATCTGCAGTGGTTTTGGAGCCCAGAAAAATAAAGTCAGCCACTGTTTCCACTGTTTCCCCAGCTATTTGCCCTGAAGTGATGGGACCAAATGCCATGATCTTCGTTTTCTGAATGTTGAGCTTTAAGCCAACTTTTTCACTCTCTTCTTTCACTTTCATCAAGAGCTTTTTAGTTCCTCTTCACTTTCTGCCATAAGGGTGGTGTCATCTGCATATCTGAGGTTATTGATATTTCTCCTGGCAATCTTGATTCCAGCTTGTGCTTCCTCCAGCCCAGAGTTTCTCATGAGGTACTCTGCATAGAAGTTAAATAAGCAGGGTGACAACATACAGCCTTGACATACTCCTTTTCCTATTTGGAACTAGTCTGTTGTTCCATGTCCAGTTCTAACTGTTGCTTCCTGACCTGCATGAAGGTTTCTCAAGAGGCAGGTCAGGTGGTCTGGTATTCCCATCTCTTTCAGAATTTTCCACAGTTTATTGTGATCCACACAGTCAAAGGCTTTGGCATAGTCAATAAAGCAGAAATAGATGTTTTTCTGGAACTCTCTTGCTTTTTCCATGATCGAGTGGTGCTGGGGACCAGCCGCAGCTGATCCAGGGTATTCGAAGGAGAGACGGCCTAGGCGACTATTTATATGCTAATTAGAGATATAAAGAATAATAGAATGAGGATAGCTCAGTAGGAAAATTCAGTGGAGAAAAGAAGCTGAGTAGCTTGGTTTACGCGGGAGACCAATAAAACTTCAAGACAAGAAGTTTGCACCACTTACGTAGGCCGCAGGCGCCCTCTCGAATAGCGGAAGGTGCCTCACCCTAGACACCTTCTCGAGTGGGTCTTAGAAGCCCAGGCATAATTAGTAAGCGTGGTGGGTTCCACGCTCCAGATGGAGACTCAGCTGGAAGTTAAAGGGAAGAATGACATGGGGAGACCAAGCGCTGGTGAGCAAGGCCGGTAGCTTTATTTTCAACAGGGGCTTTTATACCCTAAGTTACACATAGAGGATAATAAGGGATGCAAAGTCAGCAGTTTTTGATCCTTATCAAAAACCAGGGTTTCTTTCCTGCAAATTTATCGTATACAAATGGTTTAGGTGATTTACATCATCTTCTGGCCAGAAGGCCTACTAACATTTTATGACTCTTGACAAGGACTTATCAACAAAGACTTATTTTCTCTAAGAGTAATTATTTTAAGGTTTGGCGCCATCTTCCAAAGATAAAACTGCATTCCTATAGGGCGGATGTGTAATGGGTTTACAACAAAGGAAAGAATTTATTACCTTAAGGGTCTAAAGTTACTAACACCAAGGCCACTACTTATTTTTTCTATATACCAACTATTAATTAATACATATTCAAGGATACAATTTAGGGGATGTGAAAACTTGGCAACAAACATTGACTCATCAATGAAATCCTTTACTAGTTTATTCTGACAGTTTCTAACTCTCTGAGAGGCTCTAAGCTATTTGAATATCTTAAGCTTCCCGTGCCTCTCGAGGCTGGGAGACTGTAAACAATCGTATGCATAGCTGTAGGAGTCCGGGTAAACTTGTCAGGCGAGTTAGAGAGCCATCTGAGGGGTTTGGATTTAAACACTCCTAATTGCCCAGGAACTTTATTAATTGGAGCTGTAAGTTAACTCCTTGACAGAGAGAGCGAGATGGTGGTAGGGGACAGCCCCCAGTAGAGTCAGAGGTGAGAGCACAAAGCAATAAAGTAGGCAGACTCTGGTTTTTTGGGGGAAAATGCTTGAGAATATCCGGGCAGACTCCTGAGGCTCGATCCCGCCTTTGCGTATGCCGAGCCTCCTTCCTCATGACCTTTGTCACGAGTGGAATGCCTCACCGGTTCCCGGCAGAGTGGATGTTGACAATTTGATCTCTGGTTCCTCTGGCTTTTCTAAAACCAGCTTGAACATCAGGAAGTTCACGGTTCACATATTGCTGAAGCGTGGCTTGGAGAATTTTAAGCATTACTTTGCTAGCATGTGAGATGAGTGCATTTGTGCAGTAGATTGAGCATTCTTTGGCATTGCCTTTCTTTGGGATTGGAATGAAAACTGACCTTTTCCAGTCCTGTGGCCATTGCTGAGTTTTCCAAATTTGCTGGCATATTGGGTGCAGCACTTTCACAGCATCATCTTTCAGGATTTGAAATAGCTCAACTGGAATTCCATCACCTCCACCAGCTTTGTTCATAGTGATGCTTCCTAAGGCCCACTTGACTTCATGTTCCAGGACGTCTGGCTTTAGATGAGTGTGAGTGATCACACCATCATGAATATCTGGGTCATGAAGATTTTTTTTTTTTTTGGTAAATTTGTTCTGTGTATTCTTGCTACCTCTTCTTAATATCTTCTGCTTCTGTTAGGTCCATACCATTTCTGTCCTTTATTGAGCCCATCTTTTCATGAAATATTCCCTTGGTATCTCTAATTTTCATGAAGAGATCTCTAGTCTTTCCCATTCTATTGTTTTTCTCTACTTCTCTGCACTGATCGCTAAGAAAGGCTTTCTTATCTCTCCTTCCTATTCTTTGGAACTCTGCATTCAAATGGGTATATCTTTCCTTTTCTCCTTTACTTTTCACTTCTCTTCTTTTCACAACTATTTGTAAGGCCTCCTCAGAGGCTATTTTTTTTTTTTTTTGCATTTCTTTTTCCTGAAGATGGTCTTGATCCCTCTCTTCTGCACAATGTCATGAACCTCTGTCCATAGTTCATCAGGCACTCTGTCTATCAGATCTAGTCCCTTACATTTATTTCTCACTTCCACTGTATAATCATAAGGGATTTGATTTAGGTCATACCTGAATGGTACAGTGCTTTTCCCCTCTTTCTTCAGTTTTAGTCTGAATTTGCCAATAAAGTGTTCATGGTCTGAGCCACAGTCAGCTCCAGGTCTTGTTTTTGCTGACTGTGTAGAGCTTTTCCATCTTTGTCTGCAAAGAATATAATCAATCTGATATTGTTGTTGACCATCTGGTGATGTCCATGTGTAGAGTCTTCTCTTGTGTTGTAGAAAGAGGGTTTTTGCTATGACCAGTGCATTCTCTTGGCAAAACTCTATTAGCCTTTGCCTGCTTCATTCTGTACTCCAAGGCCAAATTTTCCTGTTACTCCGGGTGTTTCCTGACTTTCTACTTTTGCATTCCAGTCTCCTAAAATGAAAAGGACATCTTTTGGGGGTATTAGTTCTAGAAGGTCTTGTAGGTCTTCATATAACCATTCAACTTCAGCTTCTTCAAGAATACTGAAGTGTTTTGCCATTCCCTTATCCAGTGGACTGCATTCTGTCAGACCTCTCCACCATGACCCGGCCTTCTTGGGTGGCCCCACACAGCATGGCCTAGTTCCATTGAGTTAGACAAGGCTGTGGTCCATGTAATCAGATTGGCTAGTTTTCTGTGATTGTGCCGCAATCACCACATGAAGCTATTCTTTATAAATGTGAATTCTCTCCCTTGTTTTCTGTCACTATCAACAATATAGTTCACTAACTAATGATCCTTCTCTCAGAAATATCAGGATAATCATTCCCAAAATTTCCTTCTTCATTTTGAATTTTCTTATAAAAACACAAATCTTTGGTATACAATTAAAAATAGGTGCCATATATATATATATATATATATATATATATAGGATTTATATATGAACGAAATTGATGGAATGTAAAACTATGCTGGAACTTTTCCATCTTCCAACAATTCCATTGTGTCATCCAGCTTCCTGCATGTCCCATTCCCAACATCAGCCTGAACAGGGCATCCAGGATGTGACAGCACCTTAATGGAAAAATTTAAGAGTTTTTTTCTCTTAAGTCCCAATTTTATTTCACTTAGTATCTTACAATTTTGACTTCCCTGGTGGCTCAGCTGGTAAAGAATCCGCCTGCAATGTGGGAGACCTGGAGCCCTGGGTTTGCTCCCTGGATTGGGAAGATCCCCTGGAGAAGGGAACAGCCGCACACTCCAGTATTCTTGCCTGGAGAATCCCATGGACTGTGTTATATCATTCATTTGGTTGCAAAGAGGCAGACACGACTGAGCAACTTTCACTTTCATCTTCCCATTTTAGCACAAACTCTGTAGAGTTAGAGCCTTGCGACTTAATGGGATATGTTGGGGTTCAGTGAATATTGCCTTGGAAGAGTTCAGGAAATTTTAGAACGTTTCTTTAAAAAGAGTTTACAGTTTGGCGTGAAGTGTTCAGTTCAGTTCAGTCACTCAGTCGTGTCCAACTCTTTGCGACCCCATGAACTGCAGCATGACAGCCCTCCCTGTCCATCACCAACTTCTGGAGTCTACTCAAACTCATGTCCGTTGATTCAGTGATGCCATCCAATCGTCTCATCCTCTGTCATCCTCTTCTCCTTCCGCCTTCAATCTTTCCCAGCATCAAGGTCTATTCAAATGAGTCAGTTCTTCGCATCAGGTGGCCAAAGTATTGGAGTTTCAGCTTCAGCATCAGTCGTTCCAATGAATATTTTCAGTACTGTTTTCCTTTAGGATGGACTGGTTGAATCTTCTTGTAGTCCAAGGGACTCTCAAGAGTCTCCTCCAACACCACAGTTCAAAAGCATCAATTCTACAGCGCTCGACTTTCTTTATAGTCCAGCTCGCACCATGTGAGTTGTAGTTAGAAACAAAACCTAAATGACTTAGAGTCAGGGGGCTGTCGTATCCTGGTAACAGAGTGGAACCCAACTAGAAGAAAGACTACTTTCCTAACAGTTAAGCCAATGAAAACCCAAAGAATCTTTCCTGACCATAGCCTTTCCACTTCTTTTTCCTCTCTAAAGGAGAGCTTTCTTAAACAGTAGTAAAATATTATTTTTTCTGTAGCTCATGAGGACGACCTCATGTATGGAGTTTTCAGGCAACCAGTCAGATTCCTGATTAATCCCTTATCATTTGTGTCCAGTATAAAAGAAAGGCCTGGCAGGGACATTGAAGGACTCATCTGAGTAGAAGGAATTCTTGGCGACATTCAAGAAACCAACACCTCTCCTTCAACATCTAGGAATACACCAACCCTGCCTGCTCGCAAGTTTTGCTACGGAATGAAAAACACATTGAATGGGGGTGGTGGGGGTGGAGTCAAAAGACTGTGGGACATGTTCTTTCTCACAGGTAAGAAATGCATCTGGATTCAGTGTTCCATCTTTCTTATCTCTGAGTCCTTGCCCAAAACTGGAGCTCAGTCCCAGAAACACACTAAGTCCTGCTCCCGCTGATGTTGTAGAAGAGAAGGTTGAGGCTCATCCTGGAGCTACTAGTTAGAGCACTGAGAACTCAGAAATGCATCTTGACAGTCATGTCTACACTGGTAACTTCTCACATTTTCAGACAGCCTGTGATTGTAGTTGGTTACTTTATTTTAGGAACTTTACACAATTGAAACAGAATAAGAGTTCAATAAAAGTCAATTTTATTTTATTTTTTGAAGTATTTTTCATACAAATTTATTTATTTTAATTGAAGGTTAATCACTTTACAATATTGTATTGGTTTTGCCATACATCAACAAGAATCTGCCACAGGTATACACGTGTTCCCCATCCTGAACCCCCCTCCCTCCTCCCTCCCTGTACCATCCCTCTGGGTCATCCCAGTGCACCAGCCCCAAGCATCCAGCATCATGCATTGAACCTGGACTGGCAATTCATTTCATATATGATATTATACATGTTTCAATGCCATTCTCCCAAATCATCCCACCCTCTCCCTCTCCCACAGAGTCCAAAAGACTGTTCTATACATCTGTATCTTCTTTGCTATCTTGCATACAGGGTTATCATTACTATCTTTCTAAATTCCATATATACGCGTTAGTATACTGTATTGGTGTTTTTCCTTCTGGCTTACTTCACGCTGTATAATAGGCTCCAGTTTCATCCACCTCATTAGAACTGATTCAAATGTATTCTTTTTAATGGCTGAGTAATACTCCATTGTGTATATGTACCACAGCTTTCTTATCCATTCATCTGCTGATGGACATCTAGGTTGCTTCCATGTCCTGGCTATTATAAACAGTGCTGCGATGAACATTGGGGTACACGTGTCTCTTTCAATTCTGGTTTCCTCAGTGTGTATGCCCAGCAATGGGATTTCTGGGTCATAAGGCAATTCTATTTCCAGTTTTTTAAGGAATCTCCACACTCTTCTTGGAGAAGGCAATGGCACCCCACTCCAGTACTCTTGCCTGGAAAATCCCATGGACAGAGGAGCCTGGTAGGCTGCAGTCCATGGGGTCGCTAGGAGTCTGACACAACTGAGCGACTTCACTTTGACTTTTCACTTTCATGCACTGGAGGAGGAAATGGCAACCCACTCCAGTGTTCTTGCCTGGAGAATCCCAGGGACGGGGGAGCCTGGTGGGCTGCCGTCTATGGGGTCGCACAGAGTCGGACACGACTGAAGCGACTTATCAGCAGCAGCCACACTCTTCTCCATAGTGGCTGTACTAGTTTGCATTCCCACCAACAGTGTAAGAGGGTTCCCTTTTATCCACAACCTCTCCACCGTTTATTGCTTGTAGACTTTTGGATCACAGCCATTCTGACTGGCATGAAACGGTACCTCATTGTGGGTTTGATTTGCATTTCTCTGATAATGAGTGATGTTGAGCATCTTTTCATGTGTTTGTTAGCCATCTGTATTTCTTCTTTGGAGAAATGTCTATTTAGTTCTTTGACCCATTTTGTGATTGGATCGTTTATTTTTCTGGAGTTGAGCTGTAGGAGTTGCTTGTATATTTTTGAGATTAGTTGTTTGTCAGTTGCTTCATTTGCTATTATTTTCTCCCATTCTGAAGGCTGTCTTTTCACCTTGCTTATAGTTTCCTTTGTTGTGCAGAAGCTTTTAAGGTTAATTAGGTCCCATTTGTTTATTTTTGCTTTTATTTCCAATATCCTGGGAGATGGGTCATAGAGGATCCTGCTGTGATGTATGTCGGAGAGTGTTTTGCCTATGTTCTCCTCTAGGAGTTTTATAGTTTCTTACGTTTAGATCTTTAATCCATTTTGAGTTTCTTTTTGTGTATGGTGTTAGAAAGTGTTCTAGTTTCATTCTTTTACAAGTGGTTGACCAGTTTTCCCAGCACCACTTGTTAAAGAGATTGTCTTTAATCTATTGTATATTCTTGCCTCCTTTGTAAAAGATAAGGTGTCCAGAGGTGCGTGGATTTATCTCTGGGCTTTCTATTTTGTTCCATTGGTCTATATTTCTGTCTTTGTGCCAGTACCATACTGTCTTGATGACTGTGGCTTTGTAGTAGAGCCTGAAGTCAGGCAGGTTGATTCCTCCAGTTCCGTTCTTCTTTCTCAAGATTGCTTTGGCTATTCGAGTTTTTTTGTATTTCCATACAAATTGTGAAATTATTTGTTCTAGCTCTGTGAAAAATACCTTTGGTAGCTTGATAAGGATTGCATTGAATCTATAGATTGCTTTGGGTAGTATACTCATTTTCATTATATCGATTATTCCGATCTATGAACATGGCATATTTCTCCATCTATTAATGTCCTCGTTGATTTCTTTCACCAGTGTTTTATAGTTTTCTATATATAATTCTTTAGTTTCTTTAGGTAGATATATTCCTAAGTATTTTATTCTTTTCGTTGCAATGGTGAATGGAATTGTTTCCTTAATTTCTATTTCTTTTTTCTCATTATTAGTGTATAGGAATGCAAGGGATTTCTGTGTGTTCATTTTTTATCCTGCAACTTTACTATATTCATTGATTAGCTCTAGTAATTTTCTGGTGGAGTCTTTAGGGTTTTCTATATAGAGGATCATGTCATCTGCAAACAGATTGTCTTTGCCATAAGAGGTTCTTCCTAGAATCTACCTGGATAAGAAAAGTAGGCTTAGACTCATAGACAGTTGTGGCTGGAAAATGTCAGACCCAAGCCCTATAAGCAAAACTGCAGTAGAAGCTACATCTAACCCCAGAGAACAAACTTGCTAACATTTAGAGATTTTAAAGGACTGTTTGTTTGTCTTTTGTTTGGTTTGATTACACACTATTGCTTTTGCTCTGGCTGTTACTGCACACACAAGAGTGGATGGTGGTGATTCCCCAAGACTCTATTCCTTTTAGTCATTCCCGGCTTATCATCTCATACCCGTCATTCTATTATGCAATCTGTATGCACATTTGAAATAATGATGCTACCTTTTGAAGTTAAGGATTATGGCATAATTGTACACTACAGAATAGACTAAAAGAAATCACTGATAATCTGTGAAAGAAATGTGATGGTGTTTATGAAGTTTGACCACTATCTCTTAAGATTTTCTCTATTTTGACTGTTTGCACTCTATTCCTCAAAACATATTCCTATTTAATCAAAGATGGGCCATCATGCTCCACTCAAGGAAAGATATTTATTTTTTAATTTTTCTGAAGTATAGTTGATTTACAATATTGTGTTTAGTTTCAGTTGTACAGCAAAGTGAATCAGTATATATATATATATATATATATATATATATATATCTCCACTCTTTTTTTATTTTATTCTTAAAAGTATTTTTCTTTTTTTTAATTTTATTTTTGTTTTTAAACTTTACATAATTGTATTAGTTTTGACAAATATCAAAATGAATCCATCACAGGTATACATGTGTTCCCCATCCTGAACCCTCCTCCCTCCTCCCTCCCCATACCATCCCTCTGGGTCATCCCAGTGCACTAGCCCCAAGCATCCAGTATCGTGCATCGAACCTGGACTGGCATCTCGTTTCATACATGATATTTTACATGTTTCAATGCCATTCTCCCAAATCGTCCCAGCCTCTCCCTCTCCCACTGTTTATGGGGGTACTTGAGGCAAGAATACTAAAGTGCTTTGCCATTCCCTTCTCCAGTGGATCACGTTTTTTCAGAATTCTCCACCATGACTCGTGGTGGCCCTGCAAGGTATTACTCATAGCTTCCTTGAGTTACACAAAGCTGTGATCCATCCATGTAATCAATGCAAGAAGGTAAAGTGTTTCTGAGGAGGTTTTGCAAATAGCTAAGAAAAGCAGAGAAGGGAAAGGCAATGGAGAAAGGGAAAGATATTCCCAACTGAATGCAGAGTTCCAGAGAATGGCAAGGAGAGATAAGAAAGCCTTCTTAAGTGAACAATGCAAAGAGACAGAGGAAAACAATAGAATGGGAAAAACTAGAGATCTCTTCAAGAAAATTAAGGATACCAAGGGACCATTTCATGCAAAGATGGACCCAATAAAGGACAGAAATGGCTCGGTTTTATCGTTATGCTTATAAACCATTTGATCTGATTTTTTTTTGTGGATGATTTGTGCTATTTATTAGAACTTTCTGGGTTTTTTTGCAGTTAGTGTTAGTATAATTTTTTGAAAAGATTATGCTTTCTTCACTAGATTCCTTTTACCTTTATTTTATTTTATTTTTTAAACTTTATTGGGTTAGGATTGACAAATAATCATTGTGTGTATTTAAGACATAAAGGCATGATATTTTGATATACCTATACATTGTGAAATGATGCCCATGTTCATCCATAATCCCCTGTCTTTACCTTTATGTGTATGGTGAGAACACTTAAGATTTAGCAAATTGCAAGTATAAAATGCATTATTAACTGTAATCACCATGCTGTGGATTAGATCTCCAGCATATAGTTAGGACAGTCTGTTTCACCTTTATTTTAAAAAATCCATTTTCACATACACAGAGGTGTATTTCTGAGCTCTTTCTTTTTGTGCCATCGATTTAGCTATTTCTTTGCACATCAACACCACTGAGTTGTGATTACTGTGGCTTTAAGTAAGTTTTGACATTAGGTAGTGTTACTCCTCCAATTATGTTCTTTGCAGTAACACAATAATATATTGTCATTGGGAGTCACGTTCTATAAATGTCCATTAGGGCAAGTTGGTTTATAGTGTTGTCTTGTCCTTCATGATCTTCTATTTAATCTATGGATCAATTTGATCTATTGGTCTATCAATCTATGGATTTCAGTGTTCAAAGAGATATTAAAATATCTATTGAAATCTCAGGTTACAATTTTCGTTTCTCTTGGCAGTTCTATCGATTTTAGCCTTATGTAATGTGAATCTCTCTTATTAGGTGCACGAACACTTAGGTTTCTTAAGTCCTCTTGATTATTTAATCCCTTTATCACTTTGAAATGACCTGGTAATAATGTTTTTATTCTGAAATTTATTGTTTCTAATATTAATATAGGCATTCCTGTTCTTCTTAAAATAGTGTTAACATGTATGACTATTTAGTTGTTTTAATTTAGCCAATTTGTGTATCTATATTTTGAGTTTTTAGACAACATATAGTTGTACCTTGTTTTTTTATCTATCAGAAGACATTTGCCTTTAACTGGAATGGTCCCACCACTTATATTAAATATGATTATTGATATGGTCAAAGAAGGAAATGGCAACCCACTCCAGTACTCTTGCCTAGAAAATTCCATGGATGGAGGAGCCTGGTGGGCTACAGTCCATGGGGTCATGAAGAGTTGGACAGGACTGAGCGACTTCATGACTTCACAACTATCAGTTAGTCTATCATTGCTGCTATTTTTTACTGTTTTCCCACATGTTGTCCCCCTTTCTTCTCTCTTCTTGTCTTTATAACATATTGTTTATGATTCCGTTTCATCAGCTTTGTTGGCTCATTAGTTGTAACCCACAATTTAAACTTATTTTAGTTGTTTGTAAAAAGTTTATAATATATATCTTTAATTGATCATAGTCTATATATATGTGATATCTCACCACTTCACAAATACTAAAATAACCATATTTTATGTTTAAATAAATATACATATATGTATTTCTCCTTCTAAACTCTGTAATATGTTTGTCATATATTTTACATTTATATAGATAGTAAAAGGTTCATAATATTGTGACGTTTTTAATAATTGTCATATTGCTATTTTATTATCATGTTTTTATTTTCAACATATAATCCATTATCTTCAAGAGTTTCAAATAGCAAAATAAAGCCTTATGTATTTACCCACATAATTATAATTTCTGGTGCTCTCCATTTTTGTGTTTATTTTCTTTGTTATGTGCTTATACATCTAAAAGCCATGATTTATTGCAGTTTTGTTATCATGCAAGAAGAAAAACCTAGTCTCTATTTGTCCATTTTAAGAGGTAGAAGTCTCCCTTTGTGTAACTTTTGTGAGCAGTAGTAAAAACTTTATAATGAAAAGAAAATGGATTTTCTATTAATTTTCTTTTACTACACTTTTAGTGTTTTAAAAGTTAACTGCTTCTGGATTGCTAGTGAAAATATCTTACCTTGCTTATTTGGGACATGAACACTTGAGAAAATATTAAATTAAGATGCACCAGTGGGAGACTGGAAAACATTGTGATTGTTAACAATGACTTCTATCTAGGTGATATTATTACAAGCAAATGTGCAGCTATGTATTTTGAAAAACATATGGAAAAATGCGTTTATTTTACTTTATTGTTTTATATAATCCCATTGTCTCTGAAAAAAATTAATATTGAACATTTAACTGTAAATGCACCAGAGTTTTGAGGTCACTGAAACACTTCTTACTTCTTTTTCATTTTTTAAATAAAGCTAATTTTCCCAAACAGTTTAAGTTTACAGCAAAACTGAGTGAAGTAAGGGGATTCTGATATACCCCCTCCCTCACACATGCATAGCCTCCCCCACAAGCAAAATCCTGCAGCAAAGCGGAACCTTTGTGGCCTTTGCAGACTGCCTTCCCTCGCTTATTCATATACAATCAGGCTTCCTTTCTGTCTCCCTGTGGTTTGATAGCTCCTTTCTTTTGAGCGCTGAGTAACATTTCGGGGTCTGGATGTGCCATGGTTTACTCATCCCTTCACCTAGTGAGGGACGTCTTGGTTGCTCCTATGTTTTCACAATTATGAACAAAGTTGCTACAGACGTCTGTGTACATGTTTTGGGTAAGCAGACATTTTCTACGTCCTTGTGCAAATAACAAAGAGTGAGATTGCTGGACAAACACATGTTTAGATTTGGCAGAACTGCCAAGGTTTATTCCTAAGTGTCTGTGCCATTGTGCATAGCCAACAGCAATAAATGAGTTTCTGTTACTCCACATCCTTGTTGGCATGTTTTCTACTCCTTTATATTTTGCATGGCAGTCAGCAGTTGTTGGTACATGTTTATTTGAAGAAATAAATTTAAACAAACAGCATGATATTCAGAGTTGAAAGCAAACAAATAAACAGGAAACCCCAGCTGTATTTATCTCAGAGGAAAAAGGCCAGTGCTAGGAGCACACTAGGGCTTCTCAGGAGGCTCAAGAGTTAAAGACTCTGCCTGCCAAAGCGAGACACAGAAGACACGCCGGTAGGACGCGGGGTAGATGCTTGACCAGGGACAATCCACTGGAGGAGGAGACGGCAGTCCCCTCCGGAATTCTTGCGTGGAAGATTCCACGGACAGAGGAGCCTGGCGGGTTTCAGTCGTCCTCGGGGTCCCCAGGAGGAGGAGAAACTGAGCACACACAGGAGCTCCGGAGCTTCCCTGTCCACGGCCGGCTGCGCCTGGCCTGGGAGGTCCTGTAGCCCCGGGGATCCTCCTCTCAGGTCGCCCTGGACACAGAAGTCCCCCGCGGCCTCGCTCCGCGCACGGGGCCCGCGGCGTCCTTGCCCGCGGAGCCGGAGGTGAGGTCGCGGCCACAAAAGTCCGCGAATCTCCTCTGGGGCTTCGTGGCCCGGCGCGCCCCGTTTCCAGCACAGGGCCCGCAGATCCCGGTTTTCTGACCGCCTCCCTCCCGCGACAGCATCCCCGGGGCCGCAGGCCTCCTCGGCGCCACCAGGTACTAGTGGACAGAAGGAGCCCGGGTCCTATGAGGAAGCCGCCGTCTCCCACCCAGGGGTCGGTCAGCTCTCCGTCGCCCTCCGCGGCCTCCTCACTCCCTGCGCGGCTTCCGCGGCAAGGAGCCGGACCCCTCCCGCAGACCAGCCGGGGTCCGGCTCCCCGCGCGCCTTCACGTGTCCTCCAGGGCTCCGGAGCCGCGCACCCCGCTCTCCGCCTCGGCGCTCCTCCCGGCGGCGGCCCTCGTGATGGCTCAGAGCTCAGATCCGCGGCCGCACAGATTCTGGAGACACGCCTCTCTCTGGGAATGGACAGACTCCTTCCAGAAAGGATGGAGAACCAGGGACAGACTCTAAGCTCACAAGAGCTCTGTCCCCAACAGTGACACGGAACCAGAGGCGGGGCTGAGGTCGGGGGTCTCCATCCCTTCAGGGTCAGAGGGTCTCCAGGGCCGCCCCTGCTCTTGCTCCCGCCCATGGGGCCGCGGAATTCTGAGCTGTAGGGCTTCAGTCTAGGGCCATGAGGCCTTTGTATACTATCTTTGATTCAATATTTTTCTGTAGCACCACTTACATTTTTTTTTTCTAGATAACGTTTGTATTTTTTATTCCTATTGTTTTTGTTCAAAGCCGAATCCCTTGATATTTTAAACGATAATACAAGAAAAGGTGAAAACGTTGTTTCTAAATTAAACAGATAATTTAGAAACTAAGCTAAACAACCACTGCACTAAGGTGGCTGTCATTTTTCTTGGCACTGGCAATGAGAGTTTCAAGGAGACAGGGCAGAGAAATTGGGAACACTGGGTCACAGCCGGGGAAGGGAAGGCCTGGGACACACACCTGGATCTGTACACTGTCCTGCCCATTAACTTCTGTGACTGACTGTTCCGCCTCTCCTGCCTCATTCTCATTACTACTTTCACTTCATCTTGGCTCCTGTATCAGTCACCCTTTGTATATTGTGACCCTACATATGCTTTGCATGGCTCTGTCAAAGATAATGCTTTCTATTACTGATTACAGTTACTGCTCCATCTTCAAGAATGAAATACTATAAAGTCAAGAACTGTAACTTTTAGGCTTGTATCCTATGCAACAAGACATGCTTAGAAAATCTGTTCAATCTTCAAGGAGAGGATGACATACTATAAAGTCAACAATTGTAATTTTAGGTTTTTTATCCTCTATAAACTGTGGGAAATTCTGAAAGAGATGGGAATACCAGACCACCTGATCTGCCTGTTGAGAAATCTGTATGCAGGTCAGGAAGCAACATTTAGAACTGGACATGGAACAACAGACTGGTTCCAAATAAGAAAGGAGTACTTCAAGGCTGTATATTGTCACCCTGCTTATTTAACTTCTATGCAGTGTACATCATGAGAAACGCTGGACTGGAGGAAACACAAGCTGGAATCAAGATTGCCGGGAGAAATATCAATAACCTCAGATATGCAAATGACACCACCCTTATGCCAGAAAGTGAAGAGGAACTAAAAAGCCTCTTGATGAAAGTGAAAAAGGAGAGTGAAAAAGTTGGCTTAAAGCTCAACATTCAGAAAACGAAGATCATGGCATCTGGTCCCATCACTTCATGGGGAATAGATGGGGATACAGTGGAAACAGTGTCAGACTTTATTTTTTAGGGGGCTCCGAAATCACTGTGGTCATGTATGGATGAGACTTGGACTGTGAAGAAGGCTGAGCACTGAAGAATTGATGCTTTTGAACTGTGGTGTTGGAGAAGACTCTTGAGAGTCCCTTGGACTGCAAGGAGATCCAACCAGTCCATTCTGAAGGAGATCAGCCCTGGGATTTCTTTGGAAGGAATATGCTAAAGCTGAAACTCCAGTACTTTGGCCACCTAATGCGAAGAGTTGACTCATTGGAAAAGACCCTGATGCTGGGAGGGGTTGGGGGCAGGAGGAGAAGGGGACAAGAGTGGATGAGATGGCTGGATGGCATCACTGACTCGATGGACATGAGTTTGAGTGAACTCCGGGAGTTGGTGATGGACAGGGTGGCCTGGCATGTTGCAATTCATGGGGTTGCAAAGAGCTGGACACGACTGAGCAACAGAACTGAACTGAACTGAACAAGACATGACTTAGAAAACAGTAGATGCTGAATGAATTAGAAAATATGTGCTTTAAATTCACAAGACTTTATTTTTTGGGGATCCAAAATCACTACAGATGGTGATTGCAGCCATGAAAGTAAAAGACACTTACTCCTTGGAAGGACAGTTATGACCAACCTAGATAGCATATTCAAAAGCAGAGACATTACTTTGCCAACAAAGGTCGTCTAGTCAAGGCTATGGTTTTTCCTGTGGTCATGTATGGATGTAAGAGTTAGACTGTGAAGAAGGCTGAGTGCCAAAGAATTGATGCTTTTGAACTGTGGTGTTGGAGAAGACTCTTGAGAGTTCCTTGGACTGCAAGGAGATCCAAACAGTCCATCCTAAAGGAGATCAGTCCTGGGTGTTCATTGGAAGGACTGATGCTTAAGTTGAAACTCCAATACTTTGGCCACCTCATGCAAAGAGCTGACTCATTGGAAAAGACTGTGATGCTGGGAAGAATTGGGGGCAGGAGGAAAAGGGGACAACAGAGGATCAGATGGCTGGATGGCATCACCAACTCAATGGACGTAAGTTTGAGTGAACTCTGGGAGTTGGTGAAGGACAGGGAGGCCTGGCATGCTGCAATTCATGGGGTCGCAAAGAGTCGGACAAGACTGAGCAACTGAACTGAACTGAAATTCACAAGAAGAGCCCCACTTGACTGGATATCTCACTATCTATCTTGGGTTATAAGACTTATTAGCACTTCATGGCAAAAATATCTTATGAGAAAATCTCCTGATTTTAGGTAAAAAGAACTGTAGCTTAGACCTAATTTTGCAAATTAAAGCCACTTAGGGAAGCAAGTGACACAAACTGATAAAAAAATTTCCAAATGAATTCAATGTTTTAGTCATCTATTAATAAAAGAATAAAAATTGAAAATTTCTGGAAACTTTAAGAAATCAAAAGCATTTATGTACAGTGCCTCCTAAAAGCATATATTAAAAAGCATACCAGTGAATGAAACTTCATACACAGCACTCCATGGGAAATAAATCTAATGGTCATTTTTGAATACCAAATGCCTTGTGTACTACTTAATTGCTTGTTATTTAAAAAAAATTCAAAATCATCTTTAACAAATATTTGTTTAATAAAGTAAAATATGAAAGTATTTTGAAGAGTCTGAAATAACTAGCTATTTGCCTATCTACCTAGTATGTATCTATCTAATTCAAAGACCTTTATGTTTTAAAATAAAAATATTTTCATATAACCACAGTGAAAACTATGGGCTTGGTTGACAATGATGTGTCCATGTGGGTTCACAAGTTGTAAAAAAAAAATATATATATATATATATATGTATCTATTGCATAAGAGAGACAACTTACAGAAAGTGTGAGAACATGAGCATGAGGGAATCCCTGAGCCCAACTCAGGCAGATCTACGGTCCCCATCTACAGCACATCCTTCAGGACACTAACTCTAGAGCTGAGGACCCAGGTCCACCTCGTACTGTTTCTCCACCTCCTCAGCCCGATTCTTATAATGCTATTTCTGACTGTTCAGGATGCCTTGGCAGGATCTGCCAATCTCCAGTCTCCTGCAGGGAGATTCTTGCAACTAGACCTGAACACGAATCCTCATGGAAAATCTGTCCTCTGTCCTTGAAGGGGTTTTTATTTTTTTTTATTTTTTTATTTTATTTTATTTTTAAACTTTACAATATTGTATTGGTTTTGCCAAATATCGAAATGAATCTGCCACAGGTATACCCGCGTTCCCCATCCTGAACCCTCCTCCCTCCTCCCTTCCCTACCCTACCCTCCCTCTGGGTCGTCCCAGTGCACCAGCCCCAAGCATCCAGTACCGTGCATAGAACCTGGACTGGCGACTCGTTTCATACATGATATTATATGTGTTTCAATGCTATTCTCCCAAATCTCCCCACCCTCTCCCTCTCCCACAGAGTCCATAAGACTGATCTATACATCGGTGTCTCTTTTGCTGTCTCGTACACAGGGTTATTGTTACCATCTTTCTAAATTCCATATATATGCGTTAGTATACTGTATTGGTGTTTTTCTTTCTGGCTTACTTCACGCTGTATAATAGGTTCTAGTTTCATCCATCTCATTAGAACTGATTCAAATGTATTCTTTTTAATGGCTGAGTAATACTCCATTGTGTATATGTACCACTGCTTTCTTATCCATTCATCTGCTGATGGACATCTAGGTTGCTTCCATGTCCTGGCTATTATAAACAGTGCTGCGATGAACATTGGGGTACACGTGTCTCTTTCCCTTCTGGTTTCCTCAGTGTGTATGCCCAGCAGTGGGATTGCTGGATCATAAGGCAGTTCTATTTCCAGTTTTTTAAGGAATCTCCACACTGTTCTCCATAGTGGCTGTACTAGTTTGCATTCCCACCAACAGTGTAAGAGGGTTCCCTTTTCTCCACACCCTCTCCAGCATTTATTGCTTGTAGACTTTTGGATCGCAGCCATTCTGACTGGCGTGAAATGGTACCTCATAGTGATTTTGATTTGCATTTCTCTGATAATGAGTGATGTTGAGCATCTTTTCACGTGTTTGTTAGTCATCTGTATGTCTTCTTTGGAGAAATATCTATTTAGTTCTTTGGCCCATTTTTTGATCGGGTCATTTATTTTTCTGGAGTTGAGCTGTAGGAGTTGCTTATATATTTTTGAGATTAGTTGTTTGTCCGTTGCTTCATTTGCTATTATTTTCTCCCATTCTGAAGGCTGCCTTTTCACCTTGCTAATAGTTTCCTTTGATGTGCAGAAGCTTTTAAGGTTAATTAGGTCCCATTTGTTTATTTTTGCTTTTATTTCCAATATTCTGGGAGGTGGGTCATAGAGGATCCTGCTATGATGTATGTCATAGAGTGTTTTGCCTATGTTCTCCTCTAGGAGTTTTATAGTTTCTGGTCTTACGTTGAGATCTTTAATCCATTTTGAGTTTATTTTTGTGTATGGTGTTAGAAAGTGTTCTAGTTTCATTCTTTTACAAGTGGTTGACCAGTTTTCCCAGCACCACTTGTTAAAGAGATTGTCTTTAATCCATTGTATATTCTTGCCTCCTTTGTCAAAGATAAGGTGTCCATATGTGTGTGGATTTATCTCTGGGCTTTCTGTTTTGTTCCATTGATCAATATTTCTGTCTTTGTGCCAGTACCATACTGTCTTGATAACTGTGGCTTTGTAATAGAGCCTGAAGTCAGGTAGGTTGATTCCTCCAGTTCCATTCTTCTTTCTCAAGATAGCTCTGGCTATTCGAGGTTTTTTGTATTTCCATACAAATTGTGAAATTATTTGTTCTAGCAATCAGAATCCAACAACACATTAAAAAGATCATACACCATGACCAAGTGGGCTTTATCCCAGGGATGCAAGGATTCTTCAATATCTGCAAATAAATCAATGTTATACACCACATTAACAAATTGAAAAACAAAAACCATATGATTATCTCAATAGATGCAGAGAAAGCCTTTGACAAAATTCAACATCCATTTATGATAAGAACTCTCCAGAAAGCAGGAATAGAAGGAACATACCTCAACATATTAAAAGCTATATATGACAAACCCACAGCAAACATTATCCTCAATGGTGAAAAATTGAAAGCATTTCCTCTAAAGTCAGGAACAAGACAAGGGTGCCCACTTTCACCATTACTATTCAACATAGTTTTGGAAGTTTTGGCCACAGCAATCAGAGCAGAAAAAGAAATAAAAGGAATCCAAATTGGAAAAGAAGAAGTAAAACTCTCACTGTTTGCAGATGACATGATCCTTTACATAGAAAACCCTAAAGACTCCACCAGAAAATTACTAGAACTAACCAATGATTATAGTGAAGTTGCAGGATATAAAATCAACACACAGAAATCCCTTGCATTCCTATACACTAATAATGAGAAAATTGAAAGAGAAATTAGGGAAACAATTCCATTCACCATTGCAACGAAAAGAATAAAATACTGAGGAATATATCTACCTAAAGAAACTAAAGACCTATATATAGAAAACTATAAAACACTGGTGAAAGAAATCAAAGAGGACACTAATAGATGGAGAAATATACCATGTTCATGGATTGGGAGAATCAATATAGTGAAAATGAGTATACTACCCAAAGCAATTTATAGATTCAATGCAATCCCTATCAAGCTACCAATGGTATTCTTCACAGAGCTTGAAGGGGTTTTTAGACTCTCCATGGAAGTGAATCCCTCGTGGAAAAATAGTTTTCTGGGGGACATTCAACTTTTGTACATTGTCCTAAAACTTCTTGTGGGCTTTCATTTGGATTCCTTTGAGAAGATCTGATTTCTTGGAAAACTGGAAACATAATTTCTTGGAATATTTCTTTGGGAACATCTATTGTCTTGGACTATTGAACACTCGAATCCTGTTCCCTGAAGTGAACCACTTTCTCCTCGGACTCCTATTTCTCCTTGAAATCTTGAATGTATTTCAGCTTTATGTTCTCTGAGAACTACTTATCTTTCTCAGACAGGAACATTGTCAGGCCCTGATACTCAGTTTGGGGTGTTTTGGGAAGTATTAGGGCCATCAGTTCTTTAAAAAATGGGTAAGCTTTCAGGGGCTTCTTCGGTAAATTAGAAGAGTGTGTGTGTGTGTGTGTGTGTGTGTGTGTGTGTGTGTGTGTGTGCACGCGTGCGTGCGCACATGTGTTTTATTTTTGTGAGGAATTTCAAATATTACTTAATTTCCAGGAATAATTCTTAAAGGGCACAGATCGCTCATGTTATAAAAGTTTCTAACCATTCCATTATACACATTTCTCCAGAAGTATCTTACAAGTAATTTTTCCCCAGTCTATCAGGGACAGAGGTATTTTGAATGTGTGGCCATCACTGAGCAGGGGACTATTCTACATGTCTTCCAGTAATTTTACAAGATCTTCCTTGGACACTGGAAACTCCATTTCTAGAATTTGGGGCCACTTACAAGGTGCCAGTGATGTAATCACCACCCCAAGAGCATGAACATCCTCACACTAAAGATATGGCAGGTTAATTCTTACTTGAAGTTCCGTAGTGTGTGGGATGCAATGATTCTGCAGAGCAAGGGAAGGAAAATTCCTTTCCTCATATTTGCTAAATGAGAAAATCACACCACCTTTGTTATATATCAATTTTATAATCTAAGTTGACCCTTAAAAATAAAATGAAAATTGTTGCAAATCCTGAATTGAAATATATGTTTGGATTTCAAATGCAGGATTTGTACTCTTCCAAATTCCCTTATCTCTTCAGCACATTTTCCACCCAGTTTTACAAGGTTTATCCTAAATGGAACATAACAAAAAAAATGAGTTATTCAATCAAGAGAGTTAGAATCAGAGATGTAATCCAGGAAAGTGAAGTAAAAAGGTGAAAATGAAAAGAGAAGTGGCTGAAAGGAAATGCCTTGGATTCCATACCACAGAGAACGGCCTTCTGTGAATTGAAGGACCGAGGGTCCAAGAGAAGTTCAGGAGATAAAATGAGATAAACAGAGAAGCTGGTTTGAGATCTGTCAAAAAGAGACTGATTGTCTCAGGGAAATCTCGAAATCAACATTATAAAACAAGCATATGTAGTACATATTATTAACCGCAAAATAATAGAATTTCCTTAAGCTGTGAATCTGCAGCTCAGTTTCCTCTCTACTCTTGACTTTATCCCTAGTACTTTATGTCTGTTATGTTAGCTATCTTTGGAAAATTTTGTCAAAGAAGGAATAATATTTTGTCTATTCAGTTCAGTTAAGTCACTCAGTAGTGTCTGACTCTTTGCAATCCCATGAACCCCAGCTACCAGGCCTCCCTGTCCATCATCAACTGCCAGAGTTCACCCAAACACAAGTCCATTGATTCAGTGATGCCATCCAACTGTCTAATCCTCTGTCGTCCCCTTCTCCTCCTGCCCTCAATCTTTCCCAGCATCAGGGTCTTTTTAAATGACTCAGCTCTTCTCATCAGGTGGCCAAAATGTTGGAGCAAGGAGAGATAGGAAAGGCTTCCTAGGTGATCAATGCAAAAAAATAGAGGAAAATCATAATGGGAAAAAATAGAAATCTTCAGGAAATTAGAGCTATCAAGGGAACGTGTCATGCAAAGATGGGCACAATAAAGCACAGAAATGGTATGGGCCTGACAGAAGCAGAAGATATTAAGAGGAGTTGGCAAGAATACACAGAAGAACTATACCAAAAAAGATCTTAGTGACTCTAATAGCCATGATGGTGTGATCACTCACCTAGAGCCAGACATCCTGGAGTGCATAGTCAGTGGGCCTTAGAAAGCATCACTGCAAATAAAGCTAGTGGAGGTGATGGAGTTCCAGCTGAGCTCTTTCAAATCCTAAAAGATGCTGCTGCTAAAGTGCTGGTCTCAACATGCCAGCAAATTTGGAAAACTCAGCAGTGGCCACAGGACTGGAAAAGATAAGTTTTCATTCCAATTCCAAAGAAAGGCAATGCCAAAAATGTTCAAACTACCACACAAATTGCACTCACCCCACAGGCTAGCAAAGTAATGCTCAAAATTCTCCAAGCCAGGCTTCATGAACCGAGACCATCCGGAGGTTCAAGCTGAATTTGTAAAAGGCAGAGAAACAAGAGATCAGATTGCCACATCCATTGGATCATAGAAAAGGCAAGATAATTCCAGAAAAATATCTACTTCTGCTTCACTGACTGCACTAAAGCCTTTGACTGTGTGGATCATGGCAAATGGTGGGAAATTCTTAAGGAGATGGGAATACCAGAACACCTGACCTGTCTCCTGAGAAACCTGCATGCAGTTCAAGAGGCAACAATTAGAACAGGACATGGAACAGACTGGTTCAAAATTGAGAAAGGAGTATGTCAGGGCCTTATATTGTCACCCTGCTTATTTAACTTACAGGCAGAGTACATCAGTGAAATGCCAGGCTGGATGAAACACAAGCCAGAATCAAGATTGCCTGGAGAAATATCACTAACCTCAGATACGCAGATGACACCACCCTTATGGCAGAAAGTAAAGAAGGACTAAAGAGACTCTTGATGAAAGTGAAAGAGGAGAGTGAAAAAGCTGGCTTACAACTCAACATTCAGAAAATGAAGATCATGGCATCTGGTCCCATCACTTCACGGGAAATAGATGGGGAAACAGTGGAAAGTGTCAGACTTTATTTTTTTGGGCTCCAAAATCACTGCAGATGGTGACTGCAGCCATGAAATTAAAAGACGCTTACTCCTTAGAAGGAAAGTTATGACCAACCGAGACAGCATATTAAAAAGTCAACCACTTGTAAAAGAATGAAACTAGAACACTTTCTAACACCATATACAAAAATAAACTCAAAATGGATTAATGATCTCAACGTAAGACCAGAAACTATAAAACTCCTAGAGGAGAACATAGGCAAAACACTCTCTGACATACATCACAGCAGGATCCTCTATGACCCACCTTCCAGAATATTGGAAATAAAAGCAAAAATAAACAAATGGGACCTAATTAAACTTAAAAGCTTCTGCACATCAAAGGAAACTATTAGCAAGGTGAAAAGACAGCCTTCAGAATGGGAGAAAACAATAGCAAATGAAGCAACTGACAAACAACTAATCTCAAAAATATACAAGCAACTCCTACAGCTCAACTCCAGAAAAATAAATGACCCGATCAAAAAATGGGCCAAAGATCTAAATAGACATTTCTCCAAAGAAGACATACAGATGGCTAACAAACACATGAAAAGATGCTCAACATCACTCATTATCAGAGAAATGCAAATCAAAACCACTATGAGGTACCATTTCACACCAGTCAGAATGGCTGTGATCCAAAAGTCTACAAATAATAAATGCTGGAGAGGGTGTGGAGAAAAGGGAACCCTCTTACACTGTTGGTGGGAATGCAAACTAGTACAGCCACTATGGAGAACAGTGTGGAGATTCCTTAAAAAACTGGAAATAGAACTGCCTTATGATCCAGCAATCCCACTGCTGGGCATACACACTGAGGAAACCAGAAGGGAAAGAGACACGTGTACCCCAATGTTCATCGCAGCACTGTTTATAATAGCCAGGACATGGAAGCAACCTAGATGTCCATCAGCAGATGAATGGATAAGAAAGCAGTGGTACATATACACAATGGAGTATTACTCAGCCATTAAAAATAATACATTTGAATCAGTTCTAATGAGGTGGATGAAACTGGAGCCTATTATACAGAGTGAAGTAAGCCAGAAGGAAAAACACCAATACAGTATACTAACGCATATATATGGAATTTAGAAAGATGGTAACGATAACCCTGTA
The DNA here is from genome assembly GCF_003369695.1 of Bos indicus x Bos taurus. NCBI lineage: Eukaryota > Metazoa > Chordata > Mammalia > Artiodactyla > Bovidae > Bos > Bos indicus x Bos taurus. The sequence continues at coordinate 45,412,033 of NC_040104.1, forward strand.
TACGAGACAGCAAAAGAGACACTGATGTATAGAACAGTCTTATGGACTTTGTAGGAGAGGGAGAGGGTGGGAAGATTTGGGAGAATGGCATTGAAACATGTAGAATATCATGTATGAAACGAGATGCCAGTCCGGGTTCGATGCGCGATGCTGGATGCTTGGGGCTGGTGCGCTGGGACGACCCAGAGGGATGGTGTGGGGAGGGAGGAGGGAGGAGGGTTTTTATAAGAGAAGAAAGAAAAAAAAAGAAAAAAAAAGAAAAACCATCCAGTAACAACAACAACAACAAAAAAAAGCAGAGACATTACTTTGCCAACAAAGGTCCATCAGGTCAAAGCTATGGTTTTCCCACTAGTCAAGTACAGATGTGAGAGTTGGGCCATAAACAAAGCTGAGTGCCAAAGAATTGATGCTTTTGAACTGTGGTGTTGGAGAAGACTCTTGAGAGTCCCTTGCACTGAGAGGAGATGAAATCAGTCAATCCTAACGGAAATCAATCCTGAATATTCGATGGAAGGACTTGTGCTGTAACTGAAGCTTCAATACTTTGGGCAACTGATGTGAAGAAGTCACTCATTAGTTAAGATTCCAACTCCAGGAAAGATTGAAGGCAGGATGAAAAGGGAATGACAGAGGATGAGATGGTTGGATGGCACCCCAGACTCAGTGGACATGAATTTGAGTGAGCTCCAAAAGCTAGTGAAGGACAGAGAAGCCTGGTATCCTGCAGTCCATGGGATCACAAGAAGTCAGAAACTATTGAGCGACTGAACTGAACTGAAGAAGTGGTGAAGGACCTCAAAGTTGAGAAAATGAAGGCCTAGCCATTGTCCCTGCTACTGTTAAGTCACTCAGTCGTGTCCAACTCTTTGGGACCCCATAGATGACAGCCCACCGAGCTCCCCTGTCCCTGGGGTTCTCCAGGCAAGAACATTGGAGTGAAAATGTTTTCCATTGAAAAGTGAAAGGGAAGTCACTCAGTCGTGTCTGACTCTTAGTCACCCCAGGGATAGCAGCTTACCAGGCTCCTGCATCCATGGGATTTTCCAGGCAACAGTACTAGATTGGGTTTCCATTGCCTTCTCCCTCCATTGTCCCTGGAAGTCACTATTTTTTTTTATCAGTTTCTTAGGGCTTCCGCAACACCCGACCCCACACGGGCTTGCTTAAAACCAGTGTATTCTCTGACACATCTGGAGGCTGGAAATCAAGGTGTTGGCAGGGCCATACTCCTTTCAAAGTCTCTAAAATAATTTGTCTTTATCTCTTCCAGTGCCAGGTGGCTCCTGGAAATCCTCAAATTATGACATTGAACTTGAATCTCTGCTTCCTTACAAGACCTTTTCTAGTACATCTAAAACATCCCTTTGCTTTCTCTCATCAGGACACCGGTCAGCAGATTTAGGGTCCACTCTCTACCCTGGATGGTCTCATCATGGTATCTTCGCCATGCAGAGTCTGCACAGACTCTATTCTAAAAATAAAGTTAAAGAGATACTGGCTGTTGAGACTTAGACATGATTTGGTAAGGGGCACATTTTGGAGAAAGGGATGGCAACCCACTCCAGTATTCTTGCCTGGAGAATCCCATAGACCGAGAAGCCTGGTGGCTACAGTCCTTGTGGTCACAGAGGGTCAGACACAACTGAGTCACTAGCACAATGGGTGCATTAACTCACTACTTCATGAACAGAATGAAAGAATGCTGTCCTAAATTCAAGAGGTCTCAGATTTTTCTGGGGAAAGTAAAAACCTCAATATTTTTTCCTTGCTTTATACATAGATTACATGCAGTAGAGAAAGAAATAGTTAAAGCAAAGTTTCAGATTTGTGAGGTTTTGTCCAATGAATTCTTTTGAAGTTTTATCAAGGTTAGAATTACTGGGTCAAAGACAAATATACTTTTTAAGGATTTGAATGCATATATACAAAACATTGTAAAGTCCATTTGCTGGTTGGATCTCCTTGCAATCAAAGGAACTCTAAAGAGTCTTCTCCTACACCACAGTTCAAAAGCATCAATTCTTCGGCATTCAGCTTTCTTCACTGTCCAACTCTCACATCCATACATGACTACTAGAAAATTTGAACTTAAGGAGAACACAGGATCCTTAAAATCAGAGAGAAATGGGTGTTCAATATAAAATCAGTGATGAGGACTGGGACTTTAGTTGTGGATTCTATTAACATATAGAGATTAGAGAGAGTTAGTGCAGTTAGTGCTGATTGGGTTTATCCAAGGGAACTGCGGTAATCTAATCAGGAAGGGGCTTCAAGGGTCCTGATAGTCGATTTCAGATGCACTGTTTCTTCTGTTCAGAGGTGTTCTGAGTTGGCTGGACCATGGACAGCTCCGAAAGTTACAGCTGCTGACCCATCCAGAGAACACAGAACTCCTGACTGGATGGGACTGATTTTCACACCAGCATTGAGGAGACCAAATCTACAACTTTCTGGTGAGTAAATGGTTCTGAATAGATGGCTTCATATTTCTTTCCCTCAAAAATTAAAAAGAATAATTTTAATTTAGCAGTTAGCAGGCTTAAGAATTTCTTAAGCAAATGAAAAATCTAGTTCATAAGAATTATGTTATTACTTAGAATTCACTCTGAAACTATAGACTTACCTTCAAATCATTGGAATTTGTGAATGAACATGAGTGATTCTACAAACATGAGTGATTCCACGAACTGGAAAAACCATCACTCTGACTAGATGGACCTTTGTTGGCAAAGTAGTGTCTCTACTTTTTAATATGCTGTCTAGGTTGGTCGTAACTTTTCTTCCAAGGAGTAAGCGTCTTTTAATTTCATGGCTGCGGTCACCATCGGCAGTGATTTCGGAGCCTAGGAAAGTAAAGTCTGTCACTGTTTCCCCATCTATTTGCCATGAAGTGATGGGACCAGATGCCATGAACTTTGTTTTTTGAATGTTGAGTTTAAGCCAACTTTTTTACTCTCCTCTTTCACTTTCATCAAGAGGCTCTTTAGTTCTTTGCTTTCTGCCATAAGGGTGGTGTCATCTGGGTATCTGAGGTTATTGATATTTCTCCCAGCAATCTTGGTTCCAGCTTGTGCTTCATCTAGCACAGCGTTCCTCATGATGTAATCTGCATAGAAGTTAAATAATCAGGGTGACAGTATACAGCTTTCATGTACTCCTTTCCCTATTTGGAACCTGAATGTTTTAGAAGTTTTTTTATTTTCTCTAATAGTGAATCTGCTAATATTTAATCTTAATTTTGTGTTATAAACAATGCACCATTTATTGATTCCCTTAATTTTTATGATGATAAAATATTATATTAAAGCTAATTAGAACTACTGACCTCTGCAAACTGTTTATGTGAATGCCATATGTGTAATAAAAATCTCTGTGCTTTTTCAAGAGCAGTTCATCAAAATCTATGAATTATATGTATAGAGATGAAACATTTATTTTTAGCAAATCCCATCTACTAACTACCATGAATCCTCCAAAAAGTTTAGCAATCCAGTGTATATTTTGATATATGATTTCAGCTTTGCCTGCGCACATCCATAAGTAAAAGTATATACCCACAATGATGCCAGTTATTTACCATTATTTGAAGCTATGTATCAAAATATTTCACTGATTTAGGTTTTCCAAATTATATCTTACTCTTACATGTTTCACAAGTACTAGTTTAAAAGTATATTTATATATAATTTAGGAAATAGAAGAAATCAATTTCAAGACTGTTACGAAATCTGTTATTGGTCTAATAACTAGTCATTTCAAGCTAGATATACTTTTGACCATGTTGGGTGAATCAAATTGTTCTCAACAAACAACTGTATTTTGTAAAATGCAATGTTCCTGTTTAATCACTCTAAAATCAGAATTAGATCAATCTTGGATGCCAGAGTTTGGAGCCTCTTTTCTCAAATTCCCAAACTAATCTACAATAATTATTCATATTTTTATCTATTCTATAGATAAAATATATAGAATAGATAAATTTGGATTGGAACTAAAGGGGTTTTAATGACCACTGTAAATTTGATATGTTGTTAAACCCTAGAGCTTGTGAATAAAGGGCAGAAATGATCAAAACATGGAAGGATACATATTCAAATGTCCTAGTAAACTAAAATCAAATATGGAGGGAATTTAAGAAGAATGCAAGATCCTTAAAATCAGAGAGGAATGGGTATTCAATATAAAATCAGTGATGAGGACTAGGACTTCAGTTGTGGATTCTATTAACATATAGAGATTAGAGAGAGATTTAGTGTAGTTAGTGTTGATTGGCGGAGAAGGCAATGGCAACCCACAGGAGTACTCTTGCCTGGCAAATCCCATGGATGGAGGAACCTGGTAGGCTGCAGTCCATGGGGTCGCTAGGAGTAGGACACGACTGAACGACTTCACATACACTTTTCATTTTCATGCACTGGAGAAGGAAATGGCAACCCACTCCAGTGTTCTTGCTTGGAGTATCCCAGGGACAGGGGAGCCTGGTGGGCTGCCGACTATGAGTGACTTAGCAGCAGCAGCAGCAACAGTGTTGATTGGGTTTATCCAAGGGGACTGTGGTAATCTAATCAGGAAGGGGCCTCAAGGGTCCTGATAGTGGGATCTCAGATGCACTGTTTCTTCTGTTCAGAGTTGTTCTGAGTGGCTGGACTGTGGACAGCTCTGAAAGTTACAGCTGCTGACCCATCCAGAGAACACAGAACTCCTGACTGGATGGGACTGATTTTCACACCAGCATTGAGGAGACCAAATCTACAACTTTCTGGTGAGTAAATGGTTCTGAGTAGATGGCTTCATATTTCTTTCCCTCAAAAATTAAAAAGAATAATTTTAATTCAGCAGTAGCAGGCTTAAGAATTTCTTAAGCAAACGAAAAATCTAGTTCATAAGAATTATGTTATTACTTAGAATTTCACTCTGAAACTATAGACTTACCTTCAAATCATTGGAATTTGTGAGTGAACATGAGTAATTCTATGAACTTATGATTCCATGATATAAAAGGAAAATATGAATTTCTTGATGGGAAGTCCTAGACAGTTTTTCCATTTAGCATGATACCTAAAATTTGAATGAGAAACTGTGCTGTAGAACATGAAGAGTAATATATTTGTAAGGAAAAGTTGGAGTTTCTGCCTTTCAATTGTCCAATAGCAACCCAGACCTGATAATGGCTCTGAAAACAACATTGGTAACACACCAAATACCTGAAAGAAAAAGAAAGTCTGCACTCACTCTGATATAGAAGTGAAAACTTTTATTAACTTCAGTCATTGATTTTGAAGCACAATATATTAGATGGCTGGCTTCCCTGGTGGCTCAGGGGTAAGAAACTGCCTGCTAATGCAGGAGACACAGGTTCAATCTGTGGGTCTCAAGGGCCCCTGGAGAAGGGAATGTCAACCCACTCCAGTATTCTTGCCTGGAAAATCCCATGGACAGGAGCCTGGTGGGCTACAGTCCAAGGGCTGCAGAAGAGTCCCACAGGCCTCAGGGATTAAACAACTACAATATTAGAAGGAACTGTGTGTTAATTGATTGATGGATTTGATGAATTTGGCTGCACCAGATCTTTCTTGCACCTTGAGGGACCTTTAGATGGGACATGCAAGCTCTTAGTCCCCACACGGGCACTCTGTGTCTTGGCAGGTGAACACTTTGCTGTGGAATGTGGGCTCTCATTCCCTGACGAAGGACCAAATGCTGGTCCCGTCCACTGGTAGCACAATCTTAGACACTGCACCTCCAAGGAAGTCCCAGAACTGATCTTATTGTAACCCGGAATTTGTATGTTTCCAAACGGGAAAACTTTTCTGATAGTAGAGCAAATCTGATATGATTGGGAGTATGTTGATGTGCTGATCAAAGAAATGGATTCCCCTTACATTAAGGTCACTTAAATTGAAGAGTGTCATTTTCAAAGAGAAGAGAAAATTCAATTTTTAGAGTTCTCAGAACTGAAAGTTGTAGTTAAACAAAGATTAATGTTATGATTAAGAGTCATTTTTATTAGAGATAGAAGGGACTGCATTTTAACAGAATAAAATAGAACACTGAACGTAAGTACCTTTGTTTAGAGTAGATAACTGTGTGTGATACACTGTGTGTGATGTGTCAATGTTTCTCAGGTTGCTCTGTCAGAGGCGGTCAGAAGACTCTTCTTGTGTGAGTGCAGGAGACACGTGCAGAGAAGGGCTTCCCCTGCCAGTGCCTGAAGTACCTGCGCCTCCTCCACAGGTCAGTGTTCCTATTTGTTCATTTCTATGAGCTTCCAATGAAACATGTTTTGTCATCTTTATATCTCAGCTAAAACAGAGAGTCCCTAGCTTATTGTGAAGTAGTGAAGTGAAAGTCTCTCAGTTGTGTCCAACTCTTTGCGACCACATGGGCTATCCAGTGGATGGACTTCTTTAGGCCAGAATACTGGAGTTGGTAGCCTTTCCCTTCTCCAGGGGATCTTTACAACCCAGGGATCAAACCCAGTTCTTCCGCACTGCAGGTGGATCCTTTACCAGCTGAGTCAAAAGGGAAGGGTCTTCTTGTATACAGTTGTATTTAATATGCCTTATTATAATGTCTATTGACCTCCCCAGAAATGAAATATTGACCACTTAAACTCTTTTTCAATCCTTACATACACATGTTTACCCTTCTCCTCTCTTCATCTTCCCTTTGTACTTCTATGACATGTTTCTTAGATGAATTATATCTATTACAGCTTTCTTAGATTAATTATATCAATTATCCTCTCAACTGCACATTCAGTCTATGGCCATCTGGACTTTTCTTAGGAGGGAGCTATGATCAGAATCCTAAGGAGTGTTGGTGTTCTATAGAAGATTGCATTCACAGTAATATTGAGCAGAAAGTACGGAATTCCTGTCTACATCCTGCGCTCCCAGAATAAGCAGGCGTTTTCCCCCTGTTATCACATTATGTCTCAGAGTGGTGTGTTTATTATGATTTAGGAACCTCCACTGACACTTCATTATCACCCAAAGTCTATGGTTTCACATTAGTGTTCACTCTTGGTGTTGCGCATTCTGTTAGTTTTCACTGATACACAGTGACAAGTATCCAGCTCTATAATATCCAGAAGGGTTAGACTGCTGAAAGTCATTTGTGATCACCTATTCATCAGTCCCATTATCCTAACTGCTGGGAAGCAAGGTTTATTTCACTGTCCTCACATATTTCTCTTTTTTTCCCATATACTCCTTTTTCCTTGAATGTCTTATAGTTGGACTCATGAAATATGTATGTTTTTCAGCTTAGATTCATTCACTTAGAGATATGAATAAAAGAATACCCCATGTCTCTTACTGGCTTGATCACTCATTTCTTTTTAGAACTGAGTACTATTTCATGGTCTTAATGTACCAGAGTTGCTTTATCCATTCATTATGGTTGTTTTCATGTTTTGTGATTATGACCAAAATGGCTATAAACATCCCATTGCAGGTCTTTTTTTCTTTTTTATGGATACAGGTTTTCAGATGATTTGGGCAAATACAAAGGAGCATGAGTCCTGACTTACGTGGTAGGAGGATATTTAGTTTAGTAACAATTTGCCTTATTGTCTTTCAGAAGGCTTGTAATGTTTTTCATCACCTTACAAAATGAATCAAATTGCCGGATATTCCACCCTCTCAGTACTTGGTCCTTCTTTGGGATTTTGACCATTCTTGTCCATGTGCTGTGGTATCTCATTGCTATTTTAAAGCCCTGTTGCTTGTCAGGCATTTTTATTTTAAACTTCCCTTGCTTTTCTCTCATCCTTTGTCCCTTGAGTGAGTCCCCAGGCTCTTGTTCATTTCTATGTAAAACCCACTGTGGTGAGACTTGGAGGCAAGTTGGGTTCAGGCCTGAGGATTTTTAATTGTGAAAAGAAGCTTCATAATGCTCAACAGGACTCTCAACTCACAGGTTGGGCTGGTTTTCATTTACGTTCTTGAGGGTAAATGAAATAACAGAAGGGATGTATCCCAAGTGGGCTGTGCTTCTCTCCTGTGTCACATAGGAGAATAACTTTCCTTTTCTTTCTCCACAGAAACAGAGGATCGCACACACTGCAGGACTTCAGAAATAACTCACCTGCTGAATCTTGAGAGTGAAGAAACAAAAATTCTGCTGAGGTGTCTGAACTGCTGGGATCAAATAAGTGTCCCAAAGACCTAGAAATGGCAATGCCTAAACGCCAAGATGACTGGTCCAAGGAAGACATTGTGCAGTTATTGGAAAGTATGGAGAAAAGCATTCCGTCCAGTGACGGGCACACGTTCAAAACAACCCAGTCAGTGATGGACTGGGAAAAAGTAGCTTTTAAAGATTTTTCTGGGGAAATGTGCAAACTCAAATGGTTAGAGGTTTCCCATAAGGTGAGAAAGTTTCGCACACTGAAAGAATTAGTCCTGGAAGCTAAGGAAAATGTTAGCAATCCTTCCAAAAAACACAAGAAAACACAAGAAAACAGCAGAAAACATAAGAAACATGCTTATTTGTTCCAGAAGTCCCTGACAGCTTACCGGCACATTTCCCAAGTGATGCGACCCCAGTACATCCAAAAACACCCCAAGATAAGCAACCAGGAGCTGACCAAGGTTCTGTCTGAGGAACACAGGAAGGTGCCTGAGCAGCTGAGGGTGAAACACAGTCAGGATCTTGAGAAAGAGAAAAAGGATATTAGGGAGAAAATAGCTCTGTTCAGAGCACAGCACCCTGATCTAGTCCCAAACCCTGAGAAATCTGGTGTCCCTCAAAGAAGTGAAATGAAAGTGCCAGAGAAGCTTCAGGAGAATGTTCAAAAAGTGAAGTCTCCCCCAGAAAAGAGTTTACCCATGCAGTGGAAATTCCACGGAGAGCCCAAAAAGCCCCCGATGAATGGCTATCACAAGTTCCACCAGGATCTCTGGTCGAGCAGGGAGCTGAAAGTGGTGCCCCCGAGGGAGCGCATGGTGGAGATCAGTAGACGCTGGCAGCGGGTCCCCCAGGACCAGAAGGAGCTTTATAAGAAGCAGGCGGAGGGACTGCAGACACAGTACAAGGTGGACCTTGATCTCTGGCTGAGGACTCTGTCTCCTGAAGAATATGCTGCTTACAGAGAGGCGACCTGTGCTAAGCGTAAGAACATGAGCGTGATGGGGGGCCCGAACTCCAAGATTAGAAGGATGGGTCTGCAGTCCCCATCATCAGGGAATCTGCAAGGAAGGCTTAGAGAGGACCCAGGGCTTCAGGCTGCAGAGTTAGCATCATCAGACATGATTAGAGAATATTCTCCTGCCTCAGGGAGATCAGAGGAAAATGAGGAAGAGGAGGAAGGCAGCCGCTCCTCAGCCCCCAGCAGTGAGGATGAAGATGGAGATTCTGAGCCGGAGGACCACGGGTCCAGCTCATCGTCCTCAGCGGACTCCTCTGACTCGGATTCCAACTGAGTTTAGTTCACAACCTGAAGAGACAGAACTTTCAGCAGAAGTCCATGGGCTCGTCTCTCCATGCTTTTTCATTGCCTTCCTTCTTTCCCTCCCTCTTCATACAAAGTTGGACCTCTTGGAAAGAAGGCATCTTGAGCTGTAATTTCTAGCTTTTCCATCCACTCCATGTTCACCCTGAGAGAAAGTCAATGCAATGACGCCTGGTGGAATAAACCCTGAGCTGACTGGGCTGTGGGGCCCCCTGGACTAGACTGAGCTCCCTGAACTGGAAAGGTTTGCTCTCCTCACCCTCTGCCTGCCAGACATTTTAGGGGCTCCAGGGGTCGGTGAGCCCCTTCTCTGTGACCCTGTCCCTCAGGACTCAGGCAGTGATCTGGGGAGGGAAGATCTGATTGACTGGAAGTGGGAGACTTGCCCTAAAGAAAGCTGTCAGGCCCTGATGTCTCTGGCCCTTCTCTCTGAGCTGAGGAGCTGGCCCTTCCTTTCCTTGGAAGTGGGGCCGGCACGTGGGCAGCAGCATTTCCATGTGTGTGTGCATCCCTGTTAACTGTCCATGAGATTTTCTCACTGATCAAAATCTCAACATTAAAACTGTGTAACCCCTCCACCTGAATTAGGTTTTCCTTAAAACCAGCCTCTTTTGACCCAGTGCCCTGAGTTTTCAGGCCATGTCTGAATTTCTACAGGTTTCTGCCCCAACCCCTTCCTCCTGCTCTAGGTTACAAGTGAGTCATGTTTTTACCATACACTCAAATTGTATTATGTTATGACTTGTATGGTTTGAGTGTCAGTATTTTAATTCACAGATACTAAACTGTTTGGGAATTCATTTACCACTATGACACATTTTTATTATTTTGGTTTATTGATGTATTTGAAAGTGTATTTAAATCTAATGCCATCTCATTAAACTTTTTTTCCTAAACTTTCCTGGCTATTTTCATTTTTGATTCTCATGGACAATTAGTATCATACAAGTATTGTTCTTGTATATGAAAAGTGTTGAATTTGGAGACTTCCTCTTCATCCATGATGTCTTAATGGGGCATTTTATTCCTCATGAATATACAGTTGGGGAACTACTGTAGAGCACATGGAACTCTGCTCAATTTTGTGTGGCAGCCAGGATGGGAGGGAAGTGTGGGGAAGGATGGGCACAGGTATATTCATGGCCAAGCCCCTTTGCTCTTTACCTGAAATTACCACAATATTAAAACTTCTCTCTCTCTCTTTTCACAGATTAATTTACTTATTTTTCATGGAGCTTGGTCTTCTTGCAGTGCAGGACACGTTTCCAGTTAGGGGGAGCTGGGGCAACTCAGTGCTTGGGCTCCTCCCTGAGGTGGTTTCCCTGGGTTTGGAGCAGGGCCCTAGAGCAGTGGCTCAGTAGTTGTGACACGTGGGCTTTAGTGCTCCAGGGTTGTGAGATCTTCTGGGACCAGGAATCAAACCCATGTCCCCTGCATGGGAAGGCAGATTCTTAACCATTGGACCAGCAGAGAAGACCTACCACAGAATTATAACTGTCTATACTGCAATACAAAATAAAAACTGTTTAAAGAAACAGGCAGGAAATTACACATATGAGATGAATATAGGCTAAAATTCTGAATTTTCTAATAGAAGAATACAACATTGGTTAAAATACTAAAATATCTTTTTAACTGTTGCTTCACCTATACATGAACTGGGAATAAACCTCCAGTCTTATAGGATCTAATTTAAGAACAAGATTTAGTGCTTCCAAAATGACTTGTTCACAGTTCGTTCACGTCCACAGAATGTTAAGTGGGTTTCTTTCCTCTAGGAAAATCTAAACAGATTTTTGGTTGAAAAGACTCAGGGAGGAAAGCAGGAAGCACTGCTCACTGCCTGCCAGACAGCATCTCCCTTTTATTCTAGAAATGAAATTGAAGCCAGGAGTCTAGAACTCAACCCCAGAGATACTTCTGCCTCTTTAGCTGTGGGACCCGGCTGCTCCACGTCATTAGACCTTCCTTCCCAGAACCTGCCCAGCCTGCACTTCTGATCCCTTCACTGTAGAAGGACAGGTGCGGGGCAGCAGCAGGAAGAAAGCAGGGGTCAGGGTCTCACCTCTAAGGATTCTCAGGCTGCCATTTCCTCCTCTAGGAGATCTTCCCATCCCAGGGATCAAACCCAGATCTCCTGCATTCCAGGAAGATTCTTTACCCTCGAACCACCGAGGAAGCCCAGGCTTGGCTCTTAAATACTCCCAAGAATTAAAATGACTTTACTTTCAGGTGGTGACTCCTGTTTGAGTCGACAGTTTCCATCTAATCCCTGGAACTCAGGTGAGTGGGGACAAGACACTGTGGGCTGGGAAAATGTATTGGAAGAGCAGCTCAAATGACAAAAAAAATGAACAAACTAAAACATGGCACATATGCTTTATTCAGTGATTTTACAGAAGATCGTAGCCAGAAAAGTGTCTTCTTATGTGGCTCTGAGGAACTGTTCAAAAGTTATAAGGGGAGCCAGAATACAAATGGTCAGGGGCTGAAAAAACATTCAGAAAGCATCAAAAGATTACTGTGGATGATGATCATGATACATCTCAAATTAATGATTTTCATGCTTTTAAACAATCGTTATTTATTTATTTTTATAATCTTATTTATTTGTTGGCTTATTTTAGCTGTGCTGGGTCTCTTTTGCTGACTGAGTGCAGCCTTTTCTGGTTGTGGTGAGCAGGGGCTACTCTCGAGTTGAAATGTGCTGACTTCTCCTTTTGCCGGCGTCTCATCTCAGAGTGTGGGATCGGGGGGTGGTCATCAGTGGTCATGGCCCCCAGGCTCTAGTCGGGTGCTCAGTAGTCATGGTGCTTGGGCTTAGTTGTTCCACAGTCTGTGGGGTCTTCCTAGACAGGGATCCAACCTGTATCCCTGTCTCTGACCAGTGAATTCTTAACCACAGGAACCCCAGGGAAGTTCCTTTTCATGATTTTCTCTATGAAAAGAGGCAAGAGTCTGGGCTTATTGAAGTCCTGTTTGGAACTGAGTTGTTGCTCGGTTGCTCTGTCGTGTGCCTCTCTTTGTGACCCCATGGAATGCAGCATGCCAGGCTTCTGTGTCCTTCATCATCTCCCACAGTTTGCTCAAATTCATGTCCATTGTGTCGGTGATGCCATCCAACCATCTCATCCTTTGTGGTCCCCTTCTCCTCCTGGCCTCAATCTTTCCCAGGATCAGGGTTTTTTTTGTTTGTTTGTTTGTTTTTCCCTTCATAATGGTATATATATTTAACGGTGTTTATGATTAGTTATTATAATTTTCAAATTAATTAATTTATTTTCATTGGAGGTTAATTACTTTACAATAATGTAGTGGTGTTTGTCATACAGGGACATGAATCAGCCATGGTTATACAGGGTGCAATGTATGGAGTTAAGGAAAGCGAGATTCAGAAAAAGAACGAGACCGGCACTTTACAGGAACAAATCACCTTTAATGAGGTCAGATGGGGCAGCAGTCAGATTAGTGAGCTGCTTCACTAACATAAGAAAAGAATAAGTATATATAGGCATGGATGTGGAAAGCTACTGTCTTAAGGGGGCCTGTTCTCCAAGGTTGTTCAGAGTAGTTATCTCTTAAAAGGCTGGGGCAAGGAATTCTGGAGATCGGCCAGAGGCTGGACGGGCTGGGAGCTGGGCGTAGTGTCCATTTTTTTCTTTGGGTGAGAGAGTTCTTTGCTTTGCATAGAATGGTGGAGAGGACGTGGAGGGGAGTTTTAATTCCAGGCTATTTTGAGCTGTGCAACTTTCCTTCACAGAGATCAGGGTCTTTTACGATGAGTCAACTTTTCCAATCAGGTGGCCAAAGTACTGGCTTTTCACCGTCAGCATCAGTGCTTGCAATGAATATTCACAGTTGACTTCCTTTAGGATTGATTGGTTTGATCTCCTTGCAGTTCAAGGGACTCTCAAGGAGTCTTCACAACACCACAGTTTGAAAGCATCGGTTCTTCAGGGCTCAGCCTTCTTTATGATCCAACTCTCACATCCATACATGACTACTGGAAAAACCACCACTTTCACTAGAGAAAAGCCTGCACAAACCCGTGCTATAAGAAGCTCATGATCTCTACAGTGGCCCTGGACAGTATCACGAAGGTCCTGAATATGGTGCAGCTGGACTGTATCCAGGAGATGCAAGTCACCTGGATCTGGCATCTATCCATCCTGGCCACGTTTGCTCCTCTCCTGGGTCAGACGAGCAATGTGCAGATGCCCCATCTCTCCCACATTCACGGTCTGCCCATGAGGAGCAGCAGCAGGAAGTTGTTTGATTCCCCACTCAGTTTCTAAGTGGCACCGTCTCCAGTCTGTCTATCTGGATTCTCCTCCCTTGTCTGAACCTGCCTGGACCAGATGCTCAGGTGAGGGTGAACCGCTGCCTGGGAAACAGTGAACACAACACTGGCATGTCAAGCACACTGGGCCCTTTGTGTTTCTATCCTGAGCTGTGGAATCACTTCACCTCTGAAATCAAGGGGGAGGAGCAGACAACACACTAGAAATCTATGGATGGGGTGTTTGGATCCAGTGAGGGCAGACATGGTTTCTTCCTTAGGAAGAGAAAGCTATGTCAGATGACTAAGAAAATAGGTAAGTGAAGAGGGCATCAAAGAAGGGACACCACCTCAGACCTGAGCTATTTGCAAGACGAGGTTTGAGGAATTCCCTGGTGGTCCAGTGGTTAGGACTCTTCTCTTTTGGGGCTGAAAGTCCAGGTTTGACCCCTGGTGGGGGAAGTAAATTTCACAACCTGTGCAGTGTGGCCAGTAAAGAAAAATGAAAACAGAAAGTTCGGGAAAGAGACAGAGAGAAAAGTTCTGTGCTTACCACATGCTTGAACACAATGAACTTGTCTGAAATCACCGGTCCCTAAAAGATTGCCTTTTGCTCCTGATAAGTTAGTTAATATTTAAGAAATGCATAATTCTGAGAGGATCGTAGTGGAGCAGGAGCCAGAGATCATCCAAAGCTGCAGGGGGTTTGCAGGTAATGCAGAAAGGTAGTGCCAGGCGTAAATGAGACGGGTCATTTTGGGTACTGACCTTCAGGAGGAGGTTAATAGGACCTTGTCTTTGGGCAAATCACTTATCTCACAACTTTAGCTCAGCTGCCACCCTGATTTCTCAGGCCTAATTGCTTGCTTTCTCCCCAGATGCCTGAGGACCCCCTTGGCCCACCCAGCAGTAACTAACTGATAGCTTACAGAGTCAGACTTGCCCCATCTGTTTAAGAGTCCAAACTTGCATCAGCTCAAAGGCCTGGATCTGAGTGGGGTCACCATTATGGATTTTAGTCCTGAGATCCTCCACGTTCTTTTGGAACAAGTTGCAGCCACCCTCCAGGAACTTAACTTAGAGTGGTGTTGGATCACAGAGTCCCAACATGAGTCCATCCTGAGTGAGTCCATGCATCAGGAATGGAAAACCAATCCATGGTTTCAGACATCAGTTCAACACGAATGCAAAGGAAAGATGATACTGCAGGGGTGCAGGACTGCAAGGGGAAATGCAGACTCTGGTTGGTGATGGGACCTTCAGAGACATGGGTTTATAGCATGACAAACATGAATTAATTTCCGGAAGGAAATCTTGTATGCACAGGTGGCATTACCCTTGGGTGGGGATTGGAAATAAATGGTCACAAATAAAGAAACCTGCATTGTATTTGTATCCGGTGCCCTTCATAATACATTATCGTGTTTGTCTGTTTTCACCTCAGGAATCTCCAAGTAGTGATGAAAGCAAACACACAGGATTGTTTATGCTCAGAAATCCCACTATTCCCACTAGTTCTCTATTCTGTCTCAGACATCCGCTACCTCCTAGCTTACTGCGGTGGCTGTTCAGTGGCTTACTGCACACACAGCAAGGGGAACATACTCAATGGCCAAGGAGTCATCGGAGTGAAGAGCCCTAACCCGGAGTTAGGGTACCCATGATCCTGTATGTGAGCTGTCCTCAGGGTTCTCCTGGTGGGACCATAGGTCCCAGTCCCTGACCTTTCTGTGCTAGGAAACGGCTTCACTACACACATCAAGACCCTCCATCCTAGAAGCATCATCCACACTGCAGATGAGCCCAGTCTCTTGTCAAGCATGTGTAGTGGTTCTCCTTGCATAATAGAATATCTCCTGGCCAATAGAAGAGGAAAAGTTTGAGGTAGTGACAGATTTCCTCTTCTTGGACTCTAAAATCACTGCAGACGATGACTGAAGCCATGATATCAAAAGACAACTACTTTTCGTCAGGAAAGCTCTATGACTAACCTTAAACATTTTGTTGAGGATCAGAGGCATTACTCTGCTGACAAAGGCCTGCATAGTCAAAGCTACGGTCTTGTCAGTCGTCACCTGTGTGTGTGAGAGCTGGACGGTAAAGAAGGCAGCACTAAAGAACTGATGCCTTCAAACTGTGATGCTGGAGAAGACTCCTGAAAATCCCTTGGACTGCAAGGAGATCAAGCCAGTCAATCTGAAAAGGAATCAACCCTGAATTCTCATTGGAAGGACTGATGCTGACACTGAAGCTCTAGTATTTTGGTCATCTTATGCAAACAGCCGACTTATTGGAAAAGTCCCTGATGCTGGGAAATATTGAGGGCAGTAGGAAAAGAAGGCATGAAAGGATGAGATGGCTGGATGGTATCATCAATGGAATGGACATGAAATTGACAAACTCCAGGAGATGGTGAGGAATAGGAAAGCCAAAGAAATAAGCAAAGGGTTAAGAGATGCTCTTAACAGAAGAAAGAATGTGCAGAAATGGTCAGGTATTGGATCATAGACAACTCAGTGCTCTTTTTTGAATCAGTAACTGGAGATTGCTGAGGAATAAGCTGAAAAGGAGAGGAAAAGACCATGGAAGGCAGCAGTTGGTTTTCAACGAGAGTTTCTTTATTTCTGACAGTTGCTTTACAAACATCTACCCAGGGAAAATTCCAACATGTGCGTCTCAAACCCACATGCAGCTCCAAACATTGAGGTTTATATATGATTGTATAATACATATCCCCAAAAGTTCCAACACCTCCCAGAGTCTACATTTCCCCTTGCAATCCAGCACCCCCATAGGATCATCTTTCCCTTTCCCATTCACGTTGAGCTGATGTCTGAAACCATGGATTGGTTTTCCATTCCTGATGCATCTACTGCCAAGATTTTAGTTTGCAGGTGACCCGAAGTAAACTTTGACAGATGCATCCAGCTAGGAGGAGGGTAACAGTGGTACAGAAAAGGCTCCTTGGGATAGAATGCCTTAATGCCCTAGTGAGGATACAGGCTGGAGCTAAGCCAGATGGAGCTTGGATATCCTAAATCCCACATAATTTCAATGAGTTTATCTTGAAGTTGGACGAGTCAGCCGAGGTGGAGGGCTCCATGAGGCTACAGCTCTCCTGAGGGGAAGGACCAAACTCATCACTTAAGGTGCTCAGCCCAGTGGTGTGACTCAGAAGCTTCTCCAGGATGGCCAGAAAGGAGATTACCACACAGACACAGGCCCCAAGCTTGAAGGGCAGACAGGATGGAGTCACATTGGGACTCTGTGATCTAATACCAATTTAGGTTCAGTTCCTAGAGTGTGGCTTGTTCCAAAGAACAACTTGTTCCAAAAGAACATGGAGAATCTCAGGACTAAAGTCCATCGTGGTGACCCCACTCAGATCCAGGCCTTTGAGCTGATGCAAGTTTGGGCTCTGGGACAGATGGGGCAAGTGTGACTCTGTAAGCTGCCAGTTAGTTACTGCTGGGTGGGCCAAGGGGGTCCTCAGGCATCTGGGGAGAAAGCAAGCAATTAGGCCTGAGAAATCAGGGTGGCGGCTGAGCTAAAGTTGTGAGATAAGTGATTTGCCCAAAGACAAGGTCCTACTAACCACCTCCTGAAGGTCAGTACCCAGAATGACCTGTCTCATTTTGGCCTGGCACTACCTCTCTGCATCACCTGCAAACCACCTGCAGTTTGTATGATCTCTGGCTCCTGCTCCACTACGATCCTCTCAGAATTATGCATTTCTTAAATATTAACTAACTTACCGGGAGTAAAAGGCAATCTTTTAGGGACCAGTGATTTCAGACAAGTTCATCGTGTTCAGGAATCTGGTAAGCACAGAGCTTTTCTCTCTGTCTCTTTCCCGAACTTTCTGTTTTCATTTTTCTTTACTGGCCACACTGCACAGGTTGTGAAATTTACTTCCCCCACCAGGGGTCAAACCTGGACTTTCAGCCCCGAAAGAGAAGAGTCCTAACCACTGGATCACCAGGGAATTTCTCAGACCTTGTCTTGCAAATAGCTCGGGTCTGAGGTGGTGTCCCTTCTTTAATGCCCTCTTCACTTACCTATTTTCTTAGTCATCTGACATAGCTTTCCCTTCGTAAGGAAGAACTCATGCCTTCCCTCACTGGATCCAAGCTGCCCCATCCAGAGATTTCTAGTGTGTTGTCCCTGCTCCTTCCCCTTGATTTCCGAGGTGAAGTGATACCACAGCTCAGGATAGAAACACAAAGGACCCAGTGTGCTTGACATGCCAGTGTTGTGTTCACTGTTTCCCAGGCAGCTGTCCACCCTCACCTGAGCATCTGGTCCAGGCAGGTTCAGACAAGGAGGGAGAGTCCAGATAGACAGACTGGAGATGGTGCCGCTTAGAAACTGAGTGGGGAATCAAAAAAACTTCCTGCTGCTCCTCATGGGCAGACTGTGAATGCGGGAGAGACGGGGTTTCTGCATGTTGCTCGTCTGACCCAGGAGAGGAGCAAACGTGGCCAGGATGGACAGATGCCAGATCCAGGTGACTTGCACCTCCTGGATACAGTCCAGCTGCACCATATTCAGGACCTTTGTGATACTGTCCAGGGGCACTGCAGAGATCATCTGCTTCTTACAGCACAGGTGTGTTCAGGCTTTTCTCTGTGCCACTCACCTGGGGAGGTAGGAGAGGAAGTTATCCAGGGTCCTTTTACTTAGACAAAGGTCTGTGTATACTTTTAAGGGAGCCAAGGCTGCTGTGTCCTTGAGCTCTGCTCCACCACTGGTGCCATTCCTGAGTGTGAGCCCCCTTGAGTGCTGGCTCCAGACCACACGCTCCAGAAATTCTGGCCAGTATTCCATGAATCTAGCACCTGCAGTTTGCACCTCCTGTGAGGACCAGGAGATTGACAGGGATGCATTACCATCCACACAGACTGCAGCCACAGACTCAGAAATAGACCACAGACTGCCCTCTGCATTTCCTTCACGTCTCTCTCGTCACCTGCTTCCTCACCGACTCCCCTCTGTGCCTCTCTGTTCTCCAGCTCCCTTTCTCCCCCTTTCCTCTCCAGGTCTCCACTTCTAGTAGGATTAGGCCTCATGGGAAAGGGATGGGGCATATTCTCTCAACCTCCCTTGCATCTTAGGCACCCTTACATATCAGGAAGGCATTTCTCACAGTGAGCCAAGGCCTCTAAGCCTCTCCATTGCCACCCTCAGAGCCCTCGGGTCTGTCCATGGGTCGCCGAATTGGCCCACCCTAGAAGTCTCTTCCGGGATGCCCAGGACCCTATCAATCTACTTGGATCTTGGTCCCCTGGAGTGAACTTTCTGGGCCAGCAGGACATCAAGTGCTTCCAGCCCTGCTCATAAGGGACCCACATAAGGCAGGGCAATGAGGCCCTCCAGAGGGAGGCAGACAAAGGGACAGGCTTGCACCGTGATCCCAAGGTCTTGATGTGCCTACCATGGGTTGCATCCATGAAGAGGGGTGGGTAGAGCTCCCTGGGCAGAAACTCCAGATAAGAATAGACCAAGGCATCTTCCCTGAGCAGGTGCATTCTCTCCAGGTCCAGGAGCCTACGGGGGATCTGAACACTCATCCTGACTCTGCTTCAGGAGGAATCCTGTGGAAAATGCCAGTGAGCATATCATCCATGTCAGGCCAAGCAGGAGCAGACCTAAGACAATCTCCCAACTCTTCAGAGGAATGTACTCAGGACTAAGGCACTGCTCTGGCAGGGGTGGACGTGCCTGTTAGGCCACATGCCATTCAGGCCTCAGTGGGCACAATGATATAGCTCTTTCCCTACTGGATTCAGAACAAGCCTCTGACAAGTACCAATCTGGAGGAACGGCAACCACCCACCCTTTCAGTTCCATACGGTGCTTGGATTAATCCAAGTCCCACCTGGAAGTGGGCAGCAGGAATTCTGAAAACCCACTCCAGTCTTTATGAGGGAATGACGTCAGAGCGTCATTTAGAGCCCTAAATCAATACGAGGAAGGTCATGTGGACCAACGCAGCCTCCATCCTCAGTTACCCCTAACATGAATGCCATGTGTGTCAGAACTGTGTAGGTGAAACTCATGAAACAAAACTCCAAAAAGATATTTTGAATACATATGTTAAATGTCTTTACAAGATATTTTAAAATGATAGAAGTTAAAGCACTAATTAAAATGTTTGAGTTCAGGCAAAACTACACTGAGAGGCAAAATTAAACCTGAAACGTGTTCATTGGAAAGAACTGATTTTTTTTAACAACTCTCCCTTCATGAGGGATACACGGCACCCTTCAAGATTAGCTAACCACTGGTAAGAGAAGAGAAGGCTTCCTTCGTAGCTCAGTTGGTAAATCATCTGCCTGCAATGCAGGAGGCCCTGGTTCGATTCCTGGGTCAGGATGATCCCCTGGAGAAGGAAATGGCAACCCACTCTAGCATTCTTGTCTGGAGAATCCCATGGACAGAGGAGCCTGACAGGCTACAGTCCATGGGATCGCAAGAGTCGGACACGACTTGGCGACTAAACCACCACCACCAGTAAGAGAAGAGTGTCCTTATATGAGGGTGGTAACTTACTGCTCTAATCTGCCTGGTGGGGTGCTCACAATTCAAACCCTGTGAGAACCCCTCTGATGTCTCCAGAGCCAGGAAATTCTGCACCTCTTCTCCAGTGCTTGAGACTTTTATAAGTCTTTTTGTTCTGTCATCCCTCTGTCCCACTGCTAACCCAACCAGAACAGTATATCTGATTAGATTACAGAGGGACCATTGGATTGACCCTGATTGGATCATCATACTTCTCTAGATTAGTTGATTGAATCATATACACATCACCAGAGACTGATGGAGTGGTCAGGTAATCAAGGACCTGTTCACTGATTCACTTCACAAATATATACTGTATTCTACTAATATGGACAGTTATATTCTTGTGGATCAAGCATGAAAGGGATTATTGATTCCTGCCCTTGGCCAAGAAAGAACAAAAGTTGACAGAATCATTGTTGGGGGAATTTTGGTCAAGTCAAAATTAGCAAAATGTCCTTGAGTTAAAACAGCTCATGAAAGCAGTGGTGTTGTCATCAAAGAAACCAAAATACACTCATTCTTGTATGAGATTTTCACTCAGGTGTTCTGTAGGAAACACAGGAAATTCTAAGCCTATTTGGGCAGCAAGGGAAGAGCTTTGGGGGATGTGATTGGTTTTCCAGGCCTAAGCCAAGCCTTCTCTGAAGGTAGACAGGTCAAAACCTCAGTGAGAGTAAGAGTGGTCCTGGACAGTTTGGAGCTAAGCATTCCTAAAGGGACATCATAAATGATCACAATGATGGAAAATAAAGATTTCTTTTTCATTTTTATACTTTGAGAAACAGGGAAATTTAAATACACTACTCTGGGTGATATTAAGATAGCAAAAGAAGGCTTCCCTGTGATTCAGTCATAAAAAATCTGACTGCCAATGCAGGAGACATGGGTCTGATCCCTGGTCTGGGAAGATCCCATATGACATGAGGCATATAAACCCACTTGCCACAACTGTCAGAGAAGGCAATGGCACCCCACTCCAGTACTCTTGCCTGGAAAATCCATGGACAGAGGAGCCTGGTAGGCTGCAGTCCATGGGGTCGCTAAGAGTCGGGAACGATTGAGCCACTTCACTTTCACTTTTCACTTTCATGTATTGGAGAAGGAAATGGCAACCCACTCCAGTGTTCTTGCCAGGAGAATCCCAGGGAAGGGGAAGCCTGGTGGGCTGCCCTCTCTGGGGGTGCACAGAGTCGGACACGACTGAGGCGACTTAGCAGCAGCAGCAGCATTAGCCACAACTGTTGAGTCTGTGCTCTAAATCCTGGGAGCCAAAACTACTGAAAGTCAAGCACTCTAGTTTGCTCTGCAACAAGAGAAGCCACCTCCGTGAGAAGCCTGCACACCACGACTAGAGAGCAGGCCCCTTGCCCCAGCTAGAAAAAAGCAGGAACAACAGTGAAGACCCAAGGCCACAAAAAGAAATGCAGTAAATTTCAAGGAAAAGAGAGAGGCTCAGAGGAAACACTGTCACCTTAGAGGCTGTTCTTTCCCAGAGTTGAGATCAGCACAGCCCACTGAGGGTGGGCACTGCGGGCTCTTTGGGAACTTGGAATCAGAGAAGAAATGAACCTGCTTCAGTCCCCAATAACCCTGCCATCAGTAACCCTGCCGTCCAGAGGTTTTCTTTAAGTTGTGTTTTTGTTGTTGTTGTTGTTCTCACTGAGGACACTTTCCAGATGGCTATTTCCCCCTCCATTTTTCAGGGGTCTTAGAAGTCAAATAAATCATAATTTCACTGGCCCCTTTTCTACTGTATTTAGATGATTACTGTTTCCTCAGACCTAGCTAAATCCACACAGATTCTGATCAAGTTGACACCGTTAGGCCCAGAAATAAAATTCTGCTATTTCTCTTCATAAATACCAACATCTTTTCTGCACTTAATACTGAAGCTCTTATGGTGTTAGCATACTACCTCATTCAGGGATGACTCCCACTTTGAGACGCATCATACAAGGATTTCTTTGAAGTTGAATGTCACATGCAAAGGGAGACCTTTTCTCCATCGATAAGAATTTTCCATGCCCGTCACGCACCCCAGTTATTTGATGCCTGAACAATTCTTATACACCTCTGACCACCAAGGTGAAGACTCCCTGAAGGGTGTTCTCTGTCTGAGTCACTTTGGGGAAGATTGCTTTCACCATATTTCTCTCATGACCTTTACATAAAAAGCATTAAAATGGATTCTACTCATGACATTTTAAACATAAACATGATGAAAAAAATACATATTTGTGTAACTGAGTCACTTTGCCTTACAGTTAAGATGAGACACAATAATTTAACTAAAACTATTTATAATTGTGTGTTTAAATTGTGTTTATTTTTAATTGTGTGTTTAAGTAAAAACACAATGATTTAACTATAGTTCAACAAAAACTGTTTTTAAAAAAACCTGGGACTTCTGAGGTGGTCCAGAGTTTAAGAATCTATCTTACAGTGCAGGGGATGCCAGTTCAATCCCTGGCCCAGGAATATGTCTCATGCCACAGGGCAACTAAGCCCATGAGCAGCAACCATGAGCCCATGTGTAGCAACAAGTTAAGCCTGTGGACTGGAGCCTGTGCTCCAAAACGAGAGACGCCATCACAAGGAGAAGCCCGAGCCCTGCGATGAAGAGCAGCTGTGTCCACCACAGCTAGAGAAAGCTATGCAGCAAGGAAGACCTAGCACAGCCAGAACAAAATCAATCAATCAATCAGAAAATTAGTCTCTGAAGAAAGCTCATGGGCTGATATGGAGCTCTGCCACAGTGGCCAGATTCCAAGTTGGTCATTCTCGGGTATGCGGGAATCTGGGGGATATGCAGAAGGACCTTTCCTGCCTGAGCTGTCATCATTGTGCCAAAGAAAATCAGAGACAGACATGGGGTTAAGTGCTAAAGACAAATTTTATTCAGCATGATGACAATAGACTGCCAAATGGGCTTCTTTTGACATTCCTCCAGAATTTGGCTTCTCTAGCTCCCCTGTGGACTTGATGAATTACTGCCACCAGATCACAATTGATTTTCACTAATCATTATTTAGTTTGTTCTAACTTGTTTTCAAATGGTTTATGTCTTGTGTCTCTCTTCGCTGTATTATGAATTTATAAATGTAACGAGCTATATACCTTATAGCCCATCTACTTTATAAAATAGTGTCTCCTGCACTACCCAAGGGGAACCCAGGCTTCTAACACAGTTAAATATCCTGAGGCTATCAATCACATTTAAAACCACATAGAGAATATTTGTAATAGTACATATCTAGATATGAGAAGAGGGAACAGGGAAAAATATTTTCTGCACCATTATAGACTAGTAAGACAGGAGATCCAGAGAATCATAAGAAATATTTTATAATGAATCTGCAGCTGATTGAGGGATAGAGTAGGGAGCTGAGAATAAAAATGGCCAACTATAAGTTATATGGTGTAAAGACATTTTATTATACATCTTGATATGCTGATGTCAAAACATGCTCTACTAGTCTTCCTCGATAGGGAAGAACAATAGTAGGTATGGGAATAAAATAAAACTCTTATTGACATGACCCAGCTTTCAAAAGACATGCTTCTGAAATATACTTCTGGTATAAATGTGACAAAACCATATTTCATGCTGTGAGATTTTAGTATTTTTCTGATAGGAATATGCATGTAAGTACCCACTCTTGACAGGATGTGCTATTGAGGAACACTGAGTGTATTTCCTTTGCTGTTTGTATTAACCACCAGAACTAAGTAAGGAAACTATGAAGAAAAAAGATAACTAGGGAATGATGGAGTTTCAGATCATATGCAACAGAGGGCTTCCACTCCACCAGTAACTGGAGATCCACGAGATGTAAATACAGAAAGAAGAATAATATCATGGATGGCATTTATCATTTACACTGAAGGTCTCTTTATTTCTGATCATTTCTACAAGTGTGCATACAGAAATAACTTGAACATGTGTGTCTCAGACTGAACCTTCCAGAAACTCAGTTTCATATTTGACTCTATAAACACATATCTAAAAAAGTCACATCAATTCCTCAAGTCAACACTCCCTTTTGGAATCCTGCACCCCTGCTGGATCAGGTTTTTCAATCACACTGAGCTTATATCAGAAACCAGGGCTGTGTTTTCCCTTCATAATGGATGTATGACCTAGATTTCAGTTTTCAAGTGTCCAGAAAAAAGCTTCTGATAGAAGCAACCGATTACACAGTGTATTACAGAATTATGTGTTGGGACTCAGGTGACCACACATGTCATCACCACAGTGAGGACAGGGGCTGGGGCTAACCCAAATCTTCCTGGGACGTTCTAAGTATGTAAGGATCACCCTCAGCTTAGCCTTTATCTGAGCAAATCTTTCCCGGTGAAGGACACCCAGAGAGCTGTAACTCTCCCGAGGGGCTGGATAAAGCTCTAGATTTAAATCAGGGAGCCTGTCAGTATGATGCAGGACACTCTCCAGGACAGCCATTGAGATGAGGTTTCCGCACATGGTGAGGACCCTAAGCTGGGAGCAGCAGCTCAGGGCAGGCAGAAAACCCATGAGGTGGACGTCCGTGATCCCACACAGGTTTAAGTCCAGTTCTTCCAGAGTGCCTGCAACTTTCTCCAGTAGAACTTGAAGGAGCTTGGGATTAAAGTCGGTCAGGGTGACGCCACTAAGATTCAGGCCCTTCAGCTGACAGATTTTTGGACACCAGGACAGATGGGTCAGGTCTGATTCTGTAAGCAGGCAGTTGGTGATTGAGATGTTGTCCAAGGGGGTCTTCAAGCACCTGGGGTGGAGGGGGGGAAGAAGCAATTAGATGAGGGAAAGCAAAGTAGCAGTTGAGTTCCAGAGGAGAACTCAGTGATTGGCCCAAAGCTGATATAGTTCAAATTCCAGAGTGTCCAGTCTCAATCTAGGCTGAGTCCTGCCATTTTCTTAGTGTGACTGGATCACATTCACATGATCTTGAAAGCCGTCTTTCCTCATCTGTCAAGCAGAGTACAGTACACTCTATTTCCTTAGCAGGATGAATAGACATAATGGAATGCACTAGAACATGATCAGAGGAGATCGTGACACAAAGTGTCCATCAGGGTGGACATCACTGAGTGTAAGTTCTGGGACATGAGATAAAAAATGCTTTTCATTTAGATCGCCACTCTGTGGGTGAGCTGCTGGTCATATACCTCTGGCCAGGTGAGGCTCTTGGCATACATGCAGAAAGGGGCTGCCGGTCTTTAGGGACTCCCAGCCCTATGACATCTACAAACTTTCTATCACTTTTTACATTCTTTTGGCTCTGCTTTGCTACCATCATCTCCAGAACCATGCATTTCCCATATATTAATTACCTTATATGCAGCAAAAGGACACCTGTTACTGACTTGGACTTTAAAACAGGCTCCTTGTGGTCATGGGTTAGTGACCACAGAGTTTCTTTTCGCAACACTTAGGCTGATGTGATTTTCCCTCTTCAATGCCCCCTTTGCTTACCTATACATAAATTTTCAGAACACAGAAATCTCTCCTCCAAGAAGAAATCACATACACACTTGCACTAGATCTAGGCCCCCTAACTTGTGGGTTCCCAACATGGCGTCCCTTTCCAGAGCTTCTGTAACCGATTCCCCCCACCTGGATTCCTGTGCTTCTGTAATACTGCTTTTCACGGTGGAGCAGCAGATGAGACACTGCCCTTGATATTCTACCATTGTGTCCACTGTTAATCAGCTGTTGGCAGAGCCTCACCTGAGCATTTGGTCCAGACAGCCTTCAAGGAAGAATGGAGCTTCCATGCCGAGGTTCCGGAGGTTCCGCAGCTGGAGGATCTGAGAGGTGAATTGCAGAAGATCCTGATGGTCCTGCTCCTCAACAGCAGACCCACGAATGCGGGAGAGAATGAGACTCTGAACGTTGCTCATCTGACCCAGGAGAGGAGCAAACTGGGCCAGGGTGGACAGCTTCTGGGTGAAACTCAGTTTCACCATCTGTACACAGTCCAGCTTCACAATCCTGAGAACTGTCTTCATATTTTCCTTGGACATTGAAATAATCTTCATCTTCTTACAGCACAGGTGTATGGAGGCTTTTCTCTGCTCCACCCACCTGAAGAGGTACGTAAGGAATTTCTCCAGGGGCTTTTTCGTAAGACAAAGTTCTATGTACACTTCTAAGGGAGTCAAGGGGTGCCTTTTCCTGGACATGTCCTCAGCCACTGGAACCAGCAGTGAGCTGGAGGGCATGTGGCCCTTGCCTCCAGACCACATGTTCCAGAAGTCCTGGCTGGTATTCCTTAAGTCCAGCACCCGCAGCTTGCCCCTCCTGTGGGGAAACAGAAGATGGTGGGGTAAGATTATTCAAAATCCACACTGAATGAACCCACAGCCTCAGAGTTCAGGCAACATTCCATCTCCCCATGTGTGCTCTTACTTCACAGTCCTGCTCTCACCTGCTGTTGTTTCTTTCCTTTGTTGCTCCCTCTCCCCCAGTTCTTTTTTCTCTTCCATCCTTCCTATTATATATTTGTAAGGGATTTCCCAAAGTGATCTCAGCAATTCCTCTGAAAAAGCCTCTGAGCTTTTTCAGAAGCCTCTGGTCACCACTTGGTCATGCACTCTGCCTGGCACCATGTCTCTCTTCCAGGAATCCAAGACCCTGCCAGGCTCCCTGGATCTGACTCACCTGGGGTGAACCTTCTGGGCAAGCAGGACATCAAGGCCTTCCAGCACTGCTTGTAAGGTTCCTTGGTGAGGCTTTTGCATCAGGCTTCCCAGAGGCAGGCGGGCAAAGGGCCAGGCTGGCACCATAGCCTTCAGGGTCTCCCTGTGTCTGCCAAAGACGGCAGCCATGAAGAGTGGTGGGTAGAGCTCTGTGGGCAGAAACTCCAAAGTAGAGATGGCTAAGGGCTCGTCTCTCAGCAGGCCAATTGCTGCCAAGATCGCAAGTCTGGGAGGGTTGTGAACACTCATCCTGACTCTTTTCTGAATTGAATCGTGGGAAACTGCAAAGATACAAGACATCCTTCTCAGAACAATCATAACCATCAGGGTAGTCTCTCTCCCCACACTTCAGAGAAATCAAATCAGGGCCACAGTCATTGCTCTGGCAATGATGAATCAGAATGGAAGACTTCGGTGTGTCTGGATTCCAGTCTGGGTTTGTGTCCCTAAGGCCAGAGCTCTCCCCATCCTGCCACTAGAGCAAGAATCTAACAAGTTGCAGGAAGGAAGAAAGCCAACTGGAGGCTCATCTGTTTCCATCCACTGCTTTCCTTAATGCATGTCCCTCTTGCACATCTGCACCAGGAGACTGAAAAAGCTGACTCTCTTTGTTTTTATGGTGGAAAAAAAAAAAAATGAACTATTGCTTAAAGCCCAAACTATGGGGACAGGAGTTCATGTAGAACACAGCTTCCATCCTCAGTTCCCAAAGTCAACTTAGCTGGGAAAGATTAAGGAGATACTTGTAAAGGGAATGCCATTTGTGTATAGAGCAAAAACCGTAAATGTCAAGAAACAGCATGTCAAACAGATGTCTTTAAAAAGAAAAACTGCTGGTTAAGACTTTTAAATAATATAAACCAAAGCACAAATCAAAATGTTTAGAATGGAAGCACGGTACTGGATGCTTGGAGCACTGGGACGACCCAGAGGGAGGGGAGGGGAGGGGAGGGAGGAGGGAGGAGGGTTCAGGATGGGGAACTCGGGTATACCTGTGGCGGATTCATTTTGATATTTGGCAAAACTAATACAATATTGTAAAGTTTAAAAATAAAATAAAATTTAAAAAAAAGAAATATTTAGAAGAAAAATCCAAATATATACTGAATATACTTGATAAAGGAATGGAAAAGTAATAAAGATTTGATAATAAAAAAAAGAAGAAAAATAACATGTATTTGTTAACATAAGAACATCTAAATATGTACAGCAGATATTAACAGACATTGAGGAAGAAGCTGACAGCAGTACAATGATAGGAGGAGAATTTAATAACTCATTACACCAATGGGCACATCATCCAGACAGTACATGATGACTCCCATTGTACAGAGGAGCGACTGAAGCTTGGGTTGGTTACTGGTCTCACCCATGGTGAAACAGCCTATATTTGGAATGGACAATGTCACACCCAGTTCTGCTCACCACTAAAATGTCCACTTCTTCATTTCTGCAATGCTAGATCATAGAAGATTCCAGTTGGGCCAGATGGAAACCCTGGAGGATAAAAAAAAAAAAAAGAATACTTTGAGGCAGAAGGACAGATTTAAATTTAACCTAAAGAAGAGAAAAAGGTAAACTCTCCATGCCATGTCAAACTGCATTATACCATTCATTGCATGCCTGCCATTGGCAGAACATCCCTCACTGAGGTTAACTCACCAGGTCTGATGTGGTCGGGGTAGGGATGCTGCTCAGACCTCAGACTTGATGGAGAACACAAGGAGTGACTCCAGAGCGAGAAGTTTCTGTGTCTATTCTTTGGTGCTGGGGCATTTTATGGAACTTTTTAACCACATCTTCTCTCCTTTCAACTGCTAACTTCCAATCAGTAGGCATTACCTGATTGGATTCCAGAGCATCCCTCAGGTTCATCCTGATTGGGTTACTGCCAGTCTCCAGATGAACTGATTGAGTCAGATCATCATTCATGAAAGAAAACGAATTGGGGGAGGGGGAATCCAGGACTTATTCAGTGATTCACTATATAAAATTGATTGAGTTTTGTTAATATGGCCACTGAAATAAAAAGATGCTTACTCCTTAGAAGAAAAGTTATGACCAACCTAGACAGCATATTAAAAAGTAGAGACATTATTTTGCATGAAATGTTCCCTTGGTATTTCTAATTTTCTTGAAGAGATCTCTAGTCTCTCATGCCCTATTATTTTCCTCTATTTCTTTGCATTTTTCACTTAAAATGGATTTCTTATCTCTCCTTGCTCTTTTCTGGAACTCTGCATTCAGATGTATATTTTTCCTTTTCTCCTTTGCCTTTCAGTTCTCTCTCTCTCTCTCTCTCTCTTTTTTTTTTCCCAGCTATTTTTAAGGCCTCCTCAGACAACCATTTTGCCTTTTAGCATTTGTTTTCTTAGGGATGGTTTTGATCACCACCTCCTGTACAATGTTACAAACCTCTGTCCACAGTTCTTCAAGCACTTTATCTATCAGATCTATTCCCTTGAATCTATTTGTCACTTCCACTGTATAATCATGAGTCTTCCCTGATAGCTCAGTTAGTACAGAGTCTGTATGCAATGCAGGAGACCCACTTCCATTCCTGGTTCCGGAAGATCCACTAGAGAAGGGATGGGCTATCCACTCCAGTGTTCTTGGGCTTCCCTTGTGGCTCAGCTGGTAAAGAAATTACCTGAAATGTGGAAGATCTGGGCTTGATCTCTGTGTTGGGAAGATACCCTGGAGAAGTGAAAGGCTCCCCACTCCATTATTCTGGCCTGGACAATTCCATTGACTGTATTGTCCACGGGTCTCAAAGAATCGGACACAACTGAGTGACTTTCACGTTTTTGATTTAGGTTAGACCTGAATGGCCTAGTGGTTTTCCCTACATTCTTCAATTTGAGTCTGAATTCGGCAAGAAGTTCACGATCTGGCCACAGTCAACTCCCAGACTTGTTTTTGCTGGCTATATAGAGTTTATCCAATTTTGACCACAAGGAATATAATCAACCTGTTTTGGTATTGACCATCTGGTGATATCCATGTGTAGAATCTTCTCTTGGGTTAATGGAAAGGGTGTTTGCTATGACAGGTGTCTTCTTTTCACAACACTCTGTTAGCCTCTGCCTGCTTCATTTTGTACTGCAAGATCAAACTTGTCTGTTACTCTTGACTTCCTACATTTTCATTCTAGCCCCCTATGATGATAAGGTCATCTTTTTTTGTTTTTAGATCTAGAAGGTCACATAGGTCCTTATACAACCGTTCAACTTCAGCTTTCAGCGTTAGTGGTTGGGGCATCAATTCAGTTCCGTCACTCAGTCGTGTCTGACTCTTTGTGACCCCATGGACCACAGCCAGGTTTCCCTGTCCATCACCAACCCCTGGAGCTTTCTCAAACTTATGTCAATCACTGGACATGTCCATGGTTGGGGCATAGACTTGGATTATTTTAATGTTGAATGGTTTGCCTTGGAAAAGAGCCGAGATCATTCTGTCATTTTTGAGACTATACCCAAGTACTGCATTTCACACTCTTTTGTAGACTATGAAGGCTATTACATTTCTTCAAAGAGATTCTTTCCCATAGTAGTAGATATAATGGTCATCTGAATTAAATTCGCCCATTCCTGTCATAGCTGAAGGGATGAGAAGGACTCCTCCAATTGTCAGATCACATAAGTTTTGGAAAAGGCTGTGATGTTAGTGGAAATGTGGAAATTTCAAAATTCAAGGTGGTGATGTTCCTCTGGGATCACAGTTACTATGAGATCAAAAAGAAGAATGTTTTAAAGTTTAAATGAATTTTCTGAAAATAACTCAAGGCCTGATATGGCTGAAAAAGTGGTCAGACTCCAAATTGGTCATCGTTGAATATGTGGGAATCTGGGGGATACTTGTAGAACGCTTCCTGCCTGAGCAGTAATCAGCTGAGGGAATTGTTTCCAAGGAAAATCAGACACAGAAACAGGTGTAAGTGGCTACATCAAATTTTATTTAGGACAACGATAATACAGATAAGGATACCCTAGCATCTCAGGTCATCCAACTTCAACAGATACAGGTGGTAGGGACTCACAATTCAGAAGCAGTGTGTTTCTTGGCTGGTAATTTCCTATGAGGAGGAATCAGGTCTGCAAAGGATCTTGGCTGAACCAAACTAGTAGATTTTGCTGAGGGCAGCCCAGATGAACTGGATACTAATAGTGGGCAGTGAGGAAGTTTGATCAGATTCTTGGGGAGACCACATATTAAGATCAGATCAGATCAGTCGCTCAGTTGTGTCCAACTCTTTGTGACCCCATGAATCGCAGCATGCCAGGCCTCCCTGTCCATCACCAACTCCTGGAGTTCATTCAGACTCACGTCCATCAAGTCAGTGATGCCATCCAGCCATCTCATCCTCTGTCGTCCCCTTCTCCTCTTGCCCCCAATCCCTCCCAGTATCAGAGTCTTTTCCAATGAGTCAACTCTTTGCATGAGGTGGCCAAAGTACCGGAGTTTCAGCTTTAGCATGATTCCTTCCAAAGAAATCCCAGGGCTGATCTCCTTCAGAATGGACTGGTTGGATCTCCTTGCATTCCAAGGGACTCTCAAGAGTCTTCTCCAACACCACAGTTCAAAAGCATCAATTCTTCGGCGCTCAGCCTTCTTCACAGTCCAATTCTCACATCCATACATGACCACAGGAAAAACCATAGAACTAACATCCAAAAAAGATGTCCTTTTCATTATAGGGGACTGGAATGCAAAAGTAGGAAGTCGAGAAACACCTGGAGTAACAGGCAAATTTGGCCTTGGAATACACAATGAAGCAGGGCAAAGACTAATAGAGTTTTGCCAAGAAAATGCACTGGTCATAACAAACACCCTCTTCCAACAACACAAGAGAAGACTCTATATATGGACATCACCAGATAGTCAACACCATAATCAGATTGATTATATTCTTTGCAGCCAAAGATGGAGAAGCTCTATACAGTCAGCAAAAACAAGACCAGGAGCTGACTGTGGCTCAGACCATGAACTCCTTATTGCCAAATTAAGACTTAAAATGAAGAAAGTAGGGAAAACCACTAGACCATTCAGGTATGACCTAAATCAAATCCTTTATGATTATACAGATATCAAGAGTGGGTTTTTTTGCTGAACTGACTTAGAATAATTATTCAAACTGGATTTTACAAGGAAGCCATCTGATAATTCGAGGAGTAGGATCATGAGCCTGAATAAATTTTGGTGAAACAATGCTTTCCCTGCCTCACTTGTGTAACCCAGTGAGCAGGTGCATCTAGCGGGGACTCGGTAGACATTCTCCCTCAGTTCCACTTGCCATCTGCTCCTACACTTTCCTTTGGAGACAATTATTTCACTTGCACGTCAGTAAACAAAGGTTATTGCAGCCCAAAGGCCGTCATCCACTGCAGCCCCAAGACAGTGTGCCCTGAGGGCAGTTCAAGGAGGAGAAGAAGGTCGGTGTCCTGAGGTGGTACCTTGAACCTCACATGGATGACTTCAATAAGACCAAACTCCTGCCTCTTTCCATACAGAGAAAAAGAAAAAGAAAAAATTCTCTGGTGGCCCAGTGATTAAGAATCCACCAGTCAGTGCAAGGGATACAGGTTAGATCCCTGGTCTGGGAAAACCCCACAGGCTGCAGAGCAACTAAGCCCAAGCCCCACAAGCACCGGACTGGGGCCTGGGAGCCGTGACTACTGAAGCACACACACCCTGGCACCATGCTCTGCAATGAGAGAAGCCACCAAAATGAGAAACCAGTGCATTTCTACTAGAGAGTGGCCCTTGCTGGCCACAACAAGAGAAAGGCTGTGCATAGCAAGGAAGACCCAGAACAGCCAAAATAAGTAAATTTTAAAATCAGAGGAGTAAATAAATAAAATTTAAAATGCATGAAAATTAGTGAGATGTATCATTTTTATTATGTGCAATAATTCTTTGATATTTTCTGATTTTTTTAACACCAAATGATCTTATATACTGTAAGGTAAGGTAAGTCACCTCAGTCGTGTCTGACTCTGTGCGACCCATCAGGCTCTCCTTATAATTTTTTTTTTCCTCCTTATAACTTTTGAACAGTTCCTTCGAGCTATCTGAGAAGCCACCTTTCTGCCTATAATCTGTAGTCACCAAATAAAACATATTTCTCACCTTTTAGGTTGTGTATTTGTCATTTGATATGCTCTTCCGAGAACTTTTCCCAACACACATGTCCTGGCCCCACTCACCTGAGTTCCAGGAGTTACATGGAAACTGCCAATGAAAACATTAGCCACCCCCTGAAAGTAGAGGGAGATTTTATTTGGTAGCCGTGTTTAGGACCCAAGCCCAGGAGACAGAATCTCAGTTGCTCTGAGAAAACTGCTCCAAGAAGGCAGGAGGGGGAGTCATGTGATAAAATTTGTAAAAAGGGAGAAGGCAGTCTGAACATCAAAGATTGTTGTGGTTCAGTCACTCAGTCTGACTTTGCAATTCCAGGGGCTGCTATAAGAAAAATCAGATTTCAAGTGAAGGAATTTAGCATACTGCATATGGGAAGATGCAAGCCTCTGGGCTCACTGAATTCATTCCTTTCATATGCACCTCAGCTCTCTGGGGCCAAATCCTGTTCCCTTGTTCAACTTAAGGAGTGCTAGATGCCCCAGATGGCTGCTTCTTTCACCCTCTGAGCTCCTCAGAGATCACCAGGGGGAGCAGTGACATCTGTTGGATTGGAGGTCTGGGAGCCCTCATTCACATTTGGATGCCAGAAATCTCTGGTGACTGTGTCATTTCTTGTTTATTGAAATGGCAAGAGATGTCTTCATTTCACAAAACTTTCTGTACCTTCTATTCAATAATATTGTGAACCAAAAACTGCTCTAAATATAATGTCTACATCCTAAAGGAAATCAGTCCTGAATATTCATTGGAAGGACTGATGCTGAGGCTGAAACACTAATACTCTGGCCACCTGATGCAAAGAACTGACTCATCTGAAAAGACCCTGATGCTGAGAAAGATTGAAGGCAGTAGAAGGGGACGACAGAGGATGAGATGGTTGGATGGCATCACCGACTCAACAGACATGAGTTTGAAGAATCTCCGGGAGTTAGTGATAGACAGGGAGGCCTGGTGTGCTGCAGGCCGTGGGCTCACAAAGGGTTGGACACGACTGAGCAACTGAACTGAACTGAACTGAACTATTAAAAATATCCTTGGAAATCTTTCGACTCAAAATTTTATTGAACTACATATTTTTTTAAAGAAACAATTCTTGTTCATTTATGGTTAAAATCAGTTTTTAAATCACATTTGTTTTTTGAGTCTTCTAAGCAAGTACAATATTTTTAAATTACCCACATGAATTCTTAAAAATAGTATATTGCCTCAATTAACTTTAGAGTGTTTTCTATATAAACCACTGTGCAAATATTTATACTCAATGATATTACCAGAAGACACAGTTTTTTAAATATTTATTTATTTAATTATTTGGCTGCCCTGGGTCTTAGTCATGCACACAGGATCTTTGATCTTCCTTGTGACCCTGTGTGGGTATTGTGTGTGTGTGTGTGCCTGTATATGTTCAGTTTGCTCCAACTCTTTGTGACCCCATGGACTGTAGCCCACCAGGCTCCTCTCTCCATGGAATTTTCTAGGCAGGAGTACTGGAGTAGGGTATCATTTCCTTCTCCAGGGGTTCTTCCCGACCCAGGGATAGAACCCATGTCTTCTGTATCTCCTGCATTGGCAGGCAGATTCTTTGCCACTGGGCCACCTGGGAAATTGGAGGGATCATTCAGTTGTGGCATGCAAATACTTAGTTTCAGGATATGAAATCTAGTTTCTTGACCAGAGATTGAACCAGGCAGGGCCCACTGCACTGGGAGCATGGAGTCATACCCACTGGATCACCAGGGAAGTTCCAGGACAGCAAGGTTTATTGAAAATTCTAAAGTATACAGTCCTGATTACAAAACGGATTTTTATTGTGAGGTGCTGTGGCCAGGGAAGCAGGTAGGGATTGAAAGTGGTTGATGCACAGTTTGGGGAAAAGAAACTAGAAACAGAATTAAAGTTTCAAAGATGGAACTGGGGGACTCAAGACTTCTTGGATCAAGAGCCCTGTTCTTTGGGGCCAGGTCACTTTTTTTTAGTGTCTTGGCACACAGAAAGTGTCTGTTGTGCTATGATACAATCAGTCCTGTGTCCCTGATCACATCTCCCATTGCTATATTTTGCTTTTATTCTTTTCCCATGGGGTTTTTCTCATGGCTTAGCCAGAGCAACAGGTGGCTGACTATTAACCCCTGCACTCTGGTCTGATCTACAAGCAGCTGGCCTAGAGACCCGAGGCTCAGAATGTCTATCACTGAAGATGAATCCAGTCTCTCCTACTCCCTCCCATCCCCAGCCCCCACCCTCACCCCCACCCCGGCACTGGCTACTGGAACAGTCTGGATGAATCCTGACTCATTGATAAGCACATGTAATATGTGAGTCCAGTTTCAGCATCCAGGTTTTTCTTTCCTCTGTTGTAAACAACAGTGGTTGAGTTCAAGGGATGAAGACTCATGCTATTCATGAGGAGGGAGAAGACTAAAAAAAAAAAAAAAAAAAATGTGAAGTGCTTACATAATAATGAGCTCTTGTTCAACAACTCCAGAGCCCAGTCCTCAACAGGCAATATCTCATTTTGTGAAAGTCACTCAGTCATGTCTGACTCTTTGTGACCCCATGCACTATACAGTCCATGGAATTCTCCAGGGCAGAATACTGGAGAGGTTAGCCTTTCTGTTCTCCAGGGGATCTTCCCAACCCAGGGATTGAACCCATCTGAATTGCAGATGGATTATTTACCAGCTGAGGCTCCAGGGAAGCCTAAAAAATATGGAATGCTTCATGAATTTGTGTGTCATCCTTGTGCAGGGGCCATGACAAACTTCTCTGTATCGTTACAATTTCAGTATATGTGCTGCCAAAGTGAGAGCAAATATCTCGTTGGATCCTACTAAAAATCCCATAAACTGTACGTGCATCATTATATTCACTGTGGGGGAACCAAAGATCTGCCTAAGGTCCTCTAAGCCCTATATCCCCTTCCATCAAATCAGAAACAATTGCATCCTCTGAATCCTTAGCAAGGAAACTTTTATTTGTCTCCATTTGTTTAGGCACACTCTGAGGGTTAAATTTATGTGTCAACTTCACTGTGAGTTGAGATGCCCAGATCAGGTCAAAGATTAACACTAGGAGAATCTGCAAGGGAACTCCTGGGAGAGATTAGCATTGAAATCAGTAATTGAGTCAAGACATCAGCCCTCACCAGTGTGGGTGGGCATCACTTTATCCTCTGGGGGCTTGGATGGAACAAAGACAACTGTTCGCCTTCTCTCTCTTCTTGGCCATGAATACTGGAGCTTCTAGCTCCTGAACCTGGAAACTCCGGTACATACACAAGTGGCTCCCTGGTTCTCAGATCTTTAGTTTTGACTTAGAGCTACACCATCACTTCCATTGCTTTTCAACCTTAAGATTAGGTCTGAATTATACCATTAAGTCAGAGAAGGCAATGGCACCCCACTCCAGTACTTTTGCCTAGAAAATCCCATGGACGGAGGAGCCTGGTAGGCTGCAGTACATGGGGTTGTGAAGAGTCGGACACAAGTGAGCGACTTCACTTTCACTTTCACTTTCACTTTTCACTTTCGTGCATTGGAGAAGGAAATGGTAACCCACTCCAGTGTTCTGGCCTGGAGAATTCCAGGGACGGGGAAGCCTGATGGGCTGCCGTCTATGGGGTCGCACAGAGTCGAATAGGACTGAAGAGACTTAGCAGCAGTAGCAGGATACCATTAAGAACAGAGCGCGGGGGCTGCGGCGGCGCACAGAGCGTGGCAGAGAGGAGCTACCCCACGTCCGAGGTCAGGGGCATAAGCCAGGAGGACACCATGCAAAGGGGCGGCGAACAAGAGAATTTACCCCATGTCCGAGGTCAGGGACTGTGGCCGGGAGGAGCTACCCCAAGTCCACGGTCAGGGTCGGCGGCCGAGAACGCCAGGCTGCGACACCACAGGAGCAGCCGAGAGGACTTACCCTGCGTTCGAGGTCAGGGGCAGCGGCCGGGAGGAGCTACCTCACGTCGAGGTCAGGGGCAGCGGCCGGGAGGAGCTACCCCAAGTCCGAGGTCAGGGGTGGCGGCCAAGAATGCCAAGCTGCAACAGCGCAAAAGCGGAGAGGAGCTACTGCCGCACTAGGCCAGGGGCGGCGGCAGGGAGGAGCTACCCCCATGCCCAAGGCCACGGGCGGCGGGTGGGAGGAGCAACCCCACGTCCAAGGAGCGGTGGCTGCGCAGGCCCAGGAGGGCCTAGAGGAGCTATTCCACGTCAAGGTCTGGATGGGCGGCGGTGAGGAGATACTTCTCGTTTTAGAAAAGGCAGAGGAACCAGAGATCAAATTGCCAACATCCGCTGGATCATGGAAAAAGCAAGAGAGTTCCAGAAAAACATCTATTTCTGCTTTATTGACTATGCCAAAGCTTTTGACTGTGTGGATCACAGTAAACTGTGGACAATTCTGAAAGAGATGGGGATAGCTGACCACATGACCTACTTCTAGAGAAATCTGTATGCAGGTCAAGAAGCAACAGTTAAAACTGGACATGGAACAACAGACTGGTCCCAAATAGGAAAAGGAGTACGTCAAGGCTGTATATTGTCACCCTGCTTATTTAACTTCTATGCAGAGTACATCATGAGAAACGCTGGACTGGAAGAAACACAAGCTGTAATCAAGATTGCCAGGAGAAATATCAATAACCTCAGATATACAGATAACACCACCCTTATGGCAGAAAGTGAAGAGGAACTAAAAAGCCTCTTGATGAAAGTGAAAGTGGAGAGTGAAAAAGTTGGCTTAAGCTCAACTTTCAGAAAACGAAGATCATGGCATCCGGTCCCATCACTTCATGGGAAATAGATGGGGAAACAGTGGAAACAGTGTCAGACTTTATTTTTGGGGGCTCCAAAATCTGCAGATGGTGACTGCAGCCATGAAATTAAAAGACGCTTACTCCTTGGAAGGAAAGTTATGACCAACCTAGATAGCATATTCAAAAGCAGAGACATTACTTTGCCAACAAAGGTCCATCTAGTCAAGGCTATGGTTTTTCCTGTGGTCGTGTATGGATGTAGAGTTGGACTGTGAAGAAAGCTGAGCGCCGAAGAATTGATGCTTTTGAACTGTGGTGTTGGAGAAGACCCTTGCAAGTCTCCTGGACTGCAAGGAGATCCAACCAGTCCATTCTAAAGGAGATCAGCCCTGGGATTTCTTTGGAAGGAATGATGATGAAGCTGAAATTCCAGTACTTTGGCCACCTCATGTGAAGAGCTGACTCATCTGAAAATACTCTGATGCTGGGAGGGATTGGGGGGAGGAGGAGAAGGGGACGACAGAGGATGAGATGGCTGGATGGCATCACTGACTTGATGGACGTGAGTCTGAGTGAAATCCGGAGTTTGTGATGGATAGGGAGGCCTGGTGTGCTGTCATTCATGGGGTCGCAAAGAGTCGGACACGACTGAGTGACTGAACTGAACTGAAGTGAATACCATTAAGATTAGGTCTGAATTATACCACAGCCTTTTCTAGTTCTCTAGGCAACAGATAGAAGATGGTGGGACTATGAGTTCAGTTCAGTCATTCAGTTGTGTCCAGTTCTTTGAAACTCCATGGACTGCTGCACGCCAGGCTTCCCTGTCCATCATCAACTCCCAGAACCTACTCACTTATGTCCATCGAGTTGGTGATGTGATCCAACCATCTCATCTTCTGTCATTCCCTTCTCCTCCTGCCTTCAATCTTTTGCAGCATCAGGGTCTTTTCCAAGGAGTCAGTTCTGTGCATCAGTGGCCAAAGTATTGGAACTTCAGCTTGAGTATCAGTCCTTTCAATGAATATTCAGGACTGATCTCCTTTAGATGGACTGGTGGATCTCCTTGCAGTCCAAGGGACTCTCCAGAGTCTTCAACACCACAGTGGGACTATAGAGTCTATAATCATGTCAGCTTCTTCTGAAACTATGTATGTGTCTGTACCAGGTGAATCTTGAACAACACATGGTTCAACTGCTCAGGGTCACTTAGACGAAGATTTATTTTTTTAACAGTAGTTAAAATCATATGTAGTTGACTGAATCTGAGGATGATGAACAGAGGATAGGGAGAGCTGACTGTGAGTTATATGTAATACATAACATATATTTCTTTTACATTTGAACATTCTGATGTCCAGACAAGCTACCCTTGACTTTTCTAATAGGGAGAGACTGGAACTGTAATGGAAACTATCAACCTATTCTGATATGATCAACCACCCAAACTGATATAAATCTAGAATGTGGTGTGGAAATAAAATCCATGTCAATTTTTTTTTTTTTTTTTACATTTTAGCATTTTACTAAAAAGACTTTGAATGTCTGGTCACAACTCAATTATATCTCCTCCTATATCATTCCTATAATCATTCCTATATCACTTCTATATACCACTCCTATAATTGATTGTATCGATTATAACTCCTCCTCCCTGACAGGCATGGAACAGTGAGAACCAGTCTCAATCTTGTTGGCAGTGTGCAAAACTTAACAGAACTGAGGACCTCACCTTTGACAGTGAAGGACACACAAAGGCAAGAAACTGACTTATACACCGACTGATAGAAGCATGAAGAATACCCATGCCCAGGGTCATGGCCTGAGTCAGCAGGGAGAGCCCTGCAGAGAGCTCTTCATTCCAATAGTTCATCGGATGCTGTGTTACCCTCTGTGTGTATTAGTCCACTGAACAGCCAAAGAAATAAGCAAGGAGGTAAGAGTTGCTCCCAGGAGGCTTACATTACATGGTGGCTCAGATGGCAAAGAATCTACCTATAGTGCAGGAGACCGGGGTTCAAGCCCTGGATCGGGAAGGTCCCCTGGAGAAGGCCATCGTTACCCATTCCAATATTCTTCTCTGGAGAATCCCATGAACAGAAGAGGCTACTCTTTATGGGTCTTAAAGAGTTGGACACAATGGAATGACTAAGCACGCATGTGCACACGCACACAGAACAATATATCATGGAGGACAGCAGTTGGTTTTCCATGAGCGTCTCTTTATTTACTTATCTTTTAATTCATTTTTATTGAGTAGATTTGCATTACAATGTCATATTAGTTTCTTGCTTAACAACGAAATAAGTCATATCGATCTGTTTATCCACTCTCGTTTTAGATTTCCTTCCTGTTTAGATCACCAAGAAGATAACTTTCTTCCTGACAGTTTCTTTACAACTATCTTCCGAAGGATAATTGCAACATGTGGGTGTCCAGCACGTATCCAGGTGTCATATTAGATTCTAGAAGCCCATGTCCATGCCAGTCCGACCCCTCCCAGAGTCTACATTTCCACAGCAACCCCCACCCCTGAGGATCGCTGTTCCTTTTCACATCCACATTGAGCACATGTCTGAAACCATGCTGTTTTCCCTCCATGATATCCCCATGTTTTAGATTTCAGTTTCCAAGCACACAGAAGAAAGCTCCTGATGGAGCCAGTGCTCTAGGCAGGGGCAGTATACCTGTGTAAAATGGGCACCACGTGATGCCCTCACCACAGGGAGGATGGGGCTGAAGCTAAGCCACAGGCCCTGGGACATCCTGAGGCTCTCAGAATCTCCAACAGCTGAGCCCGAAGCTCGGCAAGTCTCGCTTCCAGGAAAATACCCTGAGGTCTGTCACTCTCCTGAGGGGCAGGATGACACTCTTGCATTAAACCGGGCAGCCCAGTGGGCTGTCGGACCAGCTTCTCCATGACAGCCTGGACAGGAGGTTTTCTGCCCAGACTGAAGTGCCAGAGCTGGGAGCAATGGCTCAGGGCAGACAAGATGGCCTCCACCCTGGAGTCCTTGATCCCACACAGAGCTAAGTCCAGTCAGTCCTGGAGGGTGGCTGCAACTTTCTCCAGCAGAACGTGGAGGACCTCAGGTCTAAAGTTAGTCATGGTGACCCCACTCAGAACCAGGCCCTTTAGCTGACTGATTTTGGGCTCTGGGAATGGTGGGTCGAGTCTGATTTTGTCAGCCAGCAGTTGGTTATTGACAGGTTGTTCAAGGGGGATGGCAGGCACCTGGGGAGAAACCAAATAATTAGTTCTTGGAAACTGGAGTGCTAGGTTGCACACACACGATAGAGAAATGGTTTGTACAGAACTATCATTGGTCTGACCATCAATTCAGGGTCAATATACTGATTGTCATGTCTCATGCTAGGCTGAGCACTGTCACCTTCACTGCAGGAATAAGTCACGTCACAGAATCTGGAAGGTACACCTCCTCATCTATCAAGTAGAGTCAACACACCCCACTTCCTTATGGATGAATGAAGGTCATGGAATCACTAGAACAGTGAGAGCCAGAGAGGGTCTCCATCGAGTTTGGACATCACTGAATATTAGTGTTGGGAGATGAGATTTAAAAATGATTTCAGTTAACGTTTCAGTCAAGGTTGAGCTCTGGATGCCTATATCTCTGGCCAGAGTGGCTCTAGCGAGACCAACTTAAACAAGATTCCACAACATGAAATGTGATGCCAGACCAAAGGGGCTTACATACATCCCTGCATCATCTTCAACTTTCAATCACTTTTTATTATCCTTTTCTCTCAGCTTGATTAACAGCATCTCCAGAATCATGCTTTTCCCACATGTTAATTAACAGGTCCACTGTGGGCACAAACCTGTGGAGCATAGAGCTTCTCTTCAAGAATGCTTGGATCTGATGCAGTTTCCTCACTTCAATGTCATTTCTAACTTACTTAATTTTATCATTTCAACATAGACACCTCCACAAAAGGAGGGAATTACAAATGCTGGGATGCAAACATCCCAGTCAATCCTCTGTATCTCCCCAGCCAGGTATCTCACAAGAGCCACGAGACCAGTTCAGCCCCCTACCCCCTACATTTGTGTGGTTATGGGATGCCACGCTTCAGGAGAGTGCAAGAAAGGAGAGGGTACTTTTGAAATTCTAGGGTTGTGTTCAGTGTTACCCAGCTCGTGGTCCACTCTCACCTGAGCATCTGTTTCAGGCATCCTTCAGGAAGGGAGGGAGACTCCAGATGGAGATCCGGGAGGTGGCCCAGCCTCAGGAACTGAGGGGTAATTTGGACAAAGTGATCCTACTCCTGCTTCATGAAGGCAGTCGGGTGGATGGGAGAGAGGCAGAGTCTCTGCAAATTATTCATCTTTCCTAGAAAAGGAGCAGACGTGGCCAGCATGGACAGATGCCACGGCCGATTCCCACTCACCTGGACACGTCCCACTGCACCATGCTCAGGAACTTCACAGTGCCATCCACGGGCATAGAGACAGTCTTCGGCTTCTTACTGTACAGGTGGATGGAGGATTTACTCTGCTCCAACCACCTGAGGATGTAGGTGAGGAAGTTCTGAATGTTCTTTCAGGCTCCCATTCACTAAAGGCACTCAAATGCTTCCAGAAGCTATTTCCCTTAGCAAGCTTCTTCATTGCCATCTTCAGAACCCTTTCCATCTACTTGCCCTCAACCCAGTTGTCTCCCCTGGTACACCCAGGATTTTATCAGGGTGCCTTGATCACACTCACCTGGAATGAACCTTCTGGGCCAGCAGGACATCAAGTGCTTCCAGCACTGCTTGTAAGGGCCCCACATGAGGCGGGGAAATGAGGTTCCCCATTGGCAGGCAGACAAAGGGAAAGGCTTGCACCATGGGCTCAGGGTCTCGATGTGTCTCCCATAGAATGCCTCCATGAAGAGGGG
The DNA here is from genome assembly GCF_003369695.1 of Bos indicus x Bos taurus. Lineage (NCBI taxonomy): Eukaryota > Metazoa > Chordata > Mammalia > Artiodactyla > Bovidae > Bos > Bos indicus x Bos taurus. The sequence continues at coordinate 45,454,830 of NC_040104.1, forward strand.
TGGGAAGAGGTCCCTGGGCAGATCCTCCAAAGCAGAAAAGGCCAAATCGTCATTCCTCAGCAGGTGCTTTCCTGCCAGATCCAGGAATCTGGGTGGGTTCCAGACATTTGTCCTGACTCTACAAGAAGAGGAGTCCTGTGGAAACTGCCAAGGAACAAGGCATCCATGTCAGGCCAAGCAGCAGCACACCTAAGACAATCTCCCAACCTTTCAGAAGGACCTACTAGGTCCAAGGTCACTGCTCTGGCAGGGGTGGAAGTGCCTCAGTTAGCTCATATGACACTCTGGCCAAAGAGGAAAAAAGACAATCACTAGCCTGTTCAGTTCCACCCATTGCTTTGCATGATGCAGGTCCCACTAGAAAGTGGGTACCTAGAAGCCTGAGAGTTCACTCCAGTCTTTAATTGGGGAAGAGCTGAAAATCATCCTTAGAGCCTTACATTAATGGGCAGATGAGAGTCATGTGGATCAGCACAGCTAACCTCAGTTACCCCCAACATGAATGCCATTGTGTCAAAATATCTTAAATTTCATGAAATAAAATTCTAAATGGATGTTTTTCATTAAAAATATCTCCTTGGTAAAGTCATTTAAAATTATACAGTGTGAAGTAAGCCAGAAAGAAAAATACCAATACAGTGTACTAATGCATATATATGGAATTTAGAACGATGGTAAGAATAACCCTGTATGCGAGACAGCAAAAGAGACACAGATGTATAGAACAGTCTTTAGGACTCTGTGGGAGAGGGAGAGGGTGGGATGATTTGGGAGAATGGCATTGAAATATGTATAATATCATATATGAAATGAATCACCAGTCCAAGTTCGATGCATGATACTGGTTGCTTAGGGCTGGTGCACTGGGACAACCCAGAAGGATGGTACAGAGAGGGAGGAGGGAGGGGAGTATGGGATGGGGAACATGTGTATACCTGTGGCGGATTCCTGTTGATGTATGACAATACCAATACAATATTGTAAAGTAATTAACCTCCAATTAAAATAAATAAATTTATATTTAAAAAAATTTATATCAGCTAAAGCACAAATCAAAATGTTTGAGATTCAGGCAAAATTACACTGCTAGGCAAAATCAAGACATGAAATGTGTTCATGTGAGAGAAATGGTTTTTTTGAAAACTCTCGCTACATCCAGAGATACAGGCCACCCTTCAGTGTTAGCTGCTGCTAAGTCGCTTCAGTCATGTCCGCCTCTGTGCAACCCCATAGACGGCAGCCCACCAGGCTCCCCTGTCCCTGGGATTCTCCAGGCAAGAACACTGGAGTGGGTTGCCATTTCTTTCTCCAATGCATGAAAGTGAAAAGTGAAAGTATTAGCTAGTCAATGGTAAAAAAAGGTGTTCTTATATGAGGGAGGTGACTTCTTGCTCTGATGTGTCTGGAAGGTGCTCAGACGTCAGACACATGGAGAGCCCTGCTGGTGTCTCCAGAGTATGAAGATTCTGCATCTCTTCTTCAGTACAACCTTTTATTCCCATCATCCCTCTGTCCCACTACTAACCCAATCAGAAAGGGATACTTGTTTAGATTACTGAGTACCCATTGGGTTTATCCTGATTGGATCATCGTATTTCTCTAGGTTAGTTGATTGAATCTGATACACATTCAGGAGGCAGAGAAAGACAGGGTGGCTGGATCATCAAGGACCCATTCACTGATTCACAAAGACACTATTCAGGGTGATATTAAGGTAGTGAAAGAAGGCTGCCCTGTGGCTCATTGGTAAAATGACGGCAGTGAAGAGATCGGGGTTTGATCCATGGTCGGGGAAGATAGCCCAAGTCAAGGAGCAACTAACCGTGAGCCCCACAAATACTGAGCCTGTGCCCTATAGCTGGGAGTGAAACTACTGAAACCCATGCCCTCTAGAGCCCACTCTACAGCACAGAGGGCACTGCAGGGAGGCGCCCTCAACCACAGGGCACCCCCACTTGCCTCAACTAGAAAAAAGCGTACTCAGCACCAAAGACCTCAGGCAACCAAAAATAAATAAAACAGTTTTTTTTTGTTTTTTTAAAGGTAGTAAAGGAGAATGGCTCAGAGGAGACAGTCACCTTAGTGTTTTTTCTCAGAAAGTTGGGATCAGCACAGCAAACTGCATGCAAAGATTCAAGCTAAGATGTGAGAAGCAGAAGAAGTAAAAATTCTGTCAAGACTTTTCCCAAGACCAAGAGGCTCAAAGATGGGCCCTGGGGGGCACTTTGAGAACTTGGAGTCAGAGAAGAAATCAACGTGGTCCATTCCCAAACGGTCATCCAGAGGCAGCTGCTACCAGGAGACATCCACCTATTTCTTTATGTTTTTCTCACTAAGGACATTTTCCAGAAGGCACATTTCCCCAGCCATTTTCCCAGAATCTTAGAAGCCAAACCATAATTTTATTGGCCCCTTTCCAGTATATTTACATCATTACTCAGACTTAGCTAAGATCAACACAAATTCTTACCAAGGTGATGGAATTAAGCACAGAAATAAAATTCTCTGATTTCTCTTCATAAGTACCAACACCTTTTCTGCACTAAGTACAGAAGCTCTCCTTGGTGTCTAAATTTCTGCTACATTCAGGGATGACACCCACTTTCGGCTACATCATGCAAAGATACCTCTGAAGTTTAAGGTCATACATAAAGGGAGAGGCTTTCCCCATCTCCAAGAGTTTCCCATGCCTCTCTCCCAGCCCATTTATTTGATGCCCAAGCAATTCTTACATACCGCTGGCTACCAAGGTGATGACTCTGCTAAGGGTGTCCTCCCACTTGGTCTCTTTGGGGACGATCCCTTTCACCATATTTCTGCCATGGGTATGAATAGCCTTAGCATAAGAAAGGGTTTAATGGATTCAAATCAATAGGTGTTTTAAATCCCAGGTGAGCAATCCCTTTTATTAATAACATGCAGTTGAGTGAGGTTAGTAACAATAATAAGCATAAATGTCTCTGTTACTGAACAGAAACTGAGTGAGCCACCATGTGGGCACTTCTTATTCACTCCTTCAGATAACCTTCAGGCAAAAGGTAAACTTTACTTAGATTTTTTCCCCTTCTGGGCTGGTGAACCAAGGTCACTGCTCAGTTCAGTTTGGTTCAGTCGCTCAGTCATGTCTGACGCTTTGCAACCCCATGAACAGCAGCACACCAGGCCTCCCTGTCCATCATCAAATCCCAGAATCCACCCAAACCCATGTGAAATTTTAATTGAGGAGAGACCTCAAGTCACAGAAATTTTGAAATTTAAAGATTGAAATTTATCAGAATACACAGCAAAACTTTTTGTTGAATGTATAAACAATACTTCAGTTCAGTTCAGTCACTCAGCCGTGTCCGACTCTTTGTGACCCCATGAATCGCAGCACACGAGGTTTCCCTCTCCATCACTAACTCCCTGTTTCCACCCAAACCCATGTCCATAGAGTCAATGATGCCATCCAACCATCTCATCCTCTATCTTCCCCTTCTCCTCCTGCCCTCAATCTTTCCCAGCATCAGGGTCTTTTCCAGTGAGTCAGCTCTTCCCATCAGGTGGCCAAAGGATTGGAGTTTCAGCCTCAACATCAGTCCTTCCAGTGAACACCCAGGACTGATCTCCTTTAGGATGGACTGGTTGGATTTCCTTGCAGTCTAGGGGACTCTCAAGAGTATTCTCCAACACCACAGTTCAAAAGCATCAATTCTTCAGCACTCAGCTTTCTATATAGTCCAACTCTCACATCCATACATGACCACTGGAAAAATATAGCCTTGACTCTACGGATCTTTGTTGGCAAAGTAATGCAATGTCTCTGCTTTTTAATATGCTGCCTAGGTTGGTCATAATTTTCCTTCCAAGGAGTAAGCATCTTTTAATTTCATTGCTGCAATTGCCATCTGCAGTGATTTAGGAGCCCAGAAAAATAAAGTCAACCACTGTTTCCACTGTTTCCCCATCTATCTGCCATGAAGTGATGGGACCGGAGGCCATGATCTTTGTTTTCTGAATGTTGAGCTTTAAGCCAACAAGAAAAAGAAAATTATATTTAAAATTTCTTTTAGTTAATCCAATCTTCAGTTTCAAAACAATAGTACATTACTACCATGTGATCTAATAGGAGTCATAAATACCACACTATCCAGCAAATCCATTTCTGAGGACTTATTGAAGAAAACAAAAAGACTAACCTGAAAAGATACATGCACCCCAATGTTCATTCTAGTGAATATGATTCTGTGTTCATTTATTGGAAGTTAGTCTGAGATGCAGGTGTATGTCTTGAAGGAGTCAAGGGGTAAACTGCTGCCTATGTTTCTAAGATTCAAACTCACAGATTTCTTCTGGTGTCCAGGCTCATTTCCTCCAGGTAGCATCAACTGAAAGGCAGGTCTGGCTGCCCACTGCTTGAAAGTCTACTCCAAAGGTAAGGTTGGTCTAAAGGAAAGTCCACTTTACTTTGGAGACCAGCAATTGTCAGAGAGGGTCCACATGTCCAAATTCCCACTCCCCACTGATAATTTGAGGGTGAGGATTTTTAAATGGGGAGTTTAGGGTGTGTAGGAGAAAGGAAAGGGCTCCACGCAGAAAAAGCGCAGTCAGCTCCAACAGTCATCTTGAAATTGGTCATGAGGTTGTCTGACTAGCATCATTTGATTGTTTTAAGTACAGTTAATTTTCAAGTCTAGAGTCATTTACATTTTTCCAGTTTCTCTGGGGCCAGTTCTCGGAATTGTGCCGCTTATGGCACGGACAGTCTGGTTGTCATGTAGTTAACTTCTGTCAGGCGGGGCTTCTGGTTTCTACAAAACAGGTCAAAGGGTATGGCTCAGAATACTATGCATAGTCTTTGGAGAGGAATTAAAGATTCTTGACTTTGCTTAATGACTAAATTATTATTGTTTGACTGCTTTTCCTTTGTATCTGGGTTTTCTCACTTCTTAGATTACATTTATTCTTTGACTAAAGTTTTTCTTCAGACAAAAGACAGGCTGAGGACATTATGGGTGGAGGGAGGAAGGAGCATAGGGTTCTGCTCTATTTCAGGGGTAGGTGAGAGAGGCAAATACCTCTGAGAGTCAGGACAGTGGAGTCAGTCAAGAGAAAAATTAGAAAGATTCTCTAAGAATTGTGCAAACTTATCTGATGTTTGTGCATGTATAATGCAATATGAGATAAAGATTTTGATGAAAACTTTTCAAGTGACTGTCTATCATTTGTAAATACATTGATACAAAAGAGAAACTCTTAAAGGAATCTCTTTGCAGGGATGAGTCAGTGCTGCTGTCCATGTGCCAACTTATGAACCCAAAACTTTGTCCAGAAGACATCACTGGACGGATGGGCTGGCTCAACCACTTTCAAGATGAGTTTGGTCCATTGGTGGAACCCCACATATTGGGATCTTTAAATAAAGATTCTGTATTGTCAATCTTAACCTCTTTACCAATCTTCAATTTAAATATTTAAAATCATATTTCTACCAAGATAATATGGACAAATCTACCTGAAAGTTGGTGAAATGATAATGGGATTCAAGCCTATTATACTTTTTTTATTTTTTTGTATAATGAGAGAAGACTCTGAAAGAAGGGTCCCTTAAGACCTGGAATCATTCTTAGATATGTCAGTTGCTCACGTGCATGAGTCACGTGCATGCTCAGTCACTTCAGTCATGTCCAACTCTTTGCAATCCCGTGGACTATAACCCAGCAGGCTCCTCTATCCATGGGAATCTCCATGTGAGAATGCTGCAGAGGGTTGCTTTGCCCTCCTGCAGGGGATCTTCCAGACCCAGTAATCGAACATGTGCCTCCTGTGACTCCTGCACTGCAGGTGGATTTTTTACCTCTGAGCCACCAGGGAAGCCCCAGAGTCACAGAGAACTATAAATTAGTTCAGGACATTTGAATTACAAGTTAAATGCAAATAGAAATTTTGATAGTGTACCTTACAGTTAAAAAAATTTCCCCTAAACATTCTTGGTAGTTAAATGTGTTGGTTGGTGATGCCATCCACCGTCTCATCCTCTGTTGCCCCCTTCTTCTCCTGCCTTCAATCTTTCCCAGCACTAGGGACTTTTCCAATGAGTTGTCTGTTCGAATCAGGTGGCCAAAGTACTGGAGCTTCAGCTTCAGCATTAGTCTTTCCAGTGAATATTTAGGACTGATTTCCTTTAGGATAGACTGGTTTGATCTTACATTTCAATGGAGGAAGTTTAGGCCTTAAAAATCATGGTTCTCCAGGAGCTCACAAAATTTCCCAGGGTGCAGAAAGCCCTGTGATACCAAGGAATCCTGGTAGCTTCTGAAGGGACTTGGACCCAGGAGGGAGGTGATCTCCTGCCTGCCCAAGGCCAATCTGCCCACAGTGGTGCGGGGCCCCAGTAGACTCAGCCCTGGACTCAAGGGGTGGCTACCCGCTGGGACCTTCCTTCAGGGCAGGAAGGGACCCTGCAGACCTTGGAGATGGCAACACTGGGCTCTGTGTTCTCGTCCCTGCCTCTGTAGGCACTGAAACTCTAACAGTCCAATGTGGTTTTGTCCAGAGAGGGAGCTTTACCCTGAGGCCCCAGACCAGCTCGTGTACCTGGCACATCTGGGAAAGTGGGGGTGAGGCTCTGCTCAGCACAGTCCCCCTTGGAGGATGTACAGGAGGGGGCAGGGGAGGGGGGCTGAAGGGGTCCCAAAGCTGCTCTTTACACTCAGAGTCTGCGCCCCTCACCTCCAGGGCCTGCACCTCCAGGGGAACCAGTGGGCTCCACTCCTGGATAGAGGGGGCAGAATATCTTGGAAGGGATAGTTCAAGGAATGAAACTTGGAATTTTCAAGTTTCAATGAAACTTCAATGAAACATTCAATGAAACAGGAATGAAAGTTCAAGAATTCCTGCCCTTCATTGAAAGAGAAGCTGCAGACAAGGAAAGGGGGGACCGAGAATCCTGAGAGCTGAGTCCCTGACCCCTGCTTTCCTCCTGCTGCTGCCCCGTACCTTTCCTTCTACAGTGAAGGGATCAGAAGTACAGGCTGGGCAGGTTCTGAGAAGGAAGGTCTAATGAAGTAGAGCACTGGGTTGTGCTGGCAAAAATGTAGAAATATCTCTGCGGCTGAGTTGCTAGACTCCTGGCTTCAATTTCATTTCTAGGGGAAAGGGAGAAGCTGTCTGGCCATCAGTGAGCAGCGCCTCCCTCTCTTTTCTGTGAGTTTTTCAATCAAAAGATATGTTTAGATTTACCAGGAGGATAGAAATCCACTTAACATTTTGTGGGTGTGAATGAACTGTGGGTCAGTCATTTTAGAAGCACTAAATCTAATCTTAAGTTAGATCTTTTATGATTGCAGTTTTATTCCCAGTTCATGACTAGGTAGATGAGGCAACAAATACAGATTTATAATTTTAACAAATGCCATCTGCTTCTATTAGAAAATTCAGACTTTGAACTTATATTGATCTAGTATTTGTATTTTTCTGCATCTGTTTTTAAAACTTTTTATTTTGTATTGGCATATAGCTGAATAGCAATGTGGTAAGCCTTTTCTGGTGATCTAGTGGTTAAGAATCCACCTGCCAGTGTAGGGGACATAGATTCGATCCTGGGTCTGGGAAGATCCCAACTGAGCCCATTTGCCACAGCTGCGGAGCCAATGAGCTGGAGCCTGTGTCTGCAAGAGATGCACCCCAGTGAGAAGCCCGCACACTGCAAGGAAGAGGAGCCCCACTCTCCTGGCTAGAGAAAGCCCTTGGTCAGCAATGAAGACCCAGTGCAGCTGAAAACAAAAAATAAGTAATCATAGAAATATTGTGATAGTTTCAGGTGAGCAGCAAAGGGACTCAGCCCTGCAGACACGTGTGTCCATTCTCCTCAAACCTCCCTCCCATCCGTGCGGCCACATGACACTGGGCAGAGCTCCGTGTGCTGTACAGTAAGTTCCCTGTCTGTACCAGAAACTATAAAACTCCTAGAGGAGAACATAGGCAAAACACTCTCTGACATACATCACAGCAGGATCCTCTATGACCCACCTCCCAGAATATTGGAAATAAAAGCAAAAATAAACAAATGGGACCTAATTAAACTTAAAACCCTCTGCACAACAAAGGAAACTATTAGCAAGGTGAAAAGGCAGCCTTCAGAATGGGAGAAAATAATAGCAAATGAAGCAACTGACAAACAACTAATCTCAAAAATATACAAGCAACTCCTACAGCTCAACTCCAGAAAAATAAATGACCCAATCAAAAAATGGGCCAAAGAACTAATAGACATTTCTCCAAAGAAGACATACAGATGGCTAACAAACACATGAAAAGATGCTCAACATCACTCTTTATCAGAGAAATGCAAATCAAAACCACTATGAGGTACCATCTCACGCCAGTCAGAATGGCTGCGATCCATAAGTCTACAAGCAATAAATGCTGGAGAGGGTGTGGAGAAAATGGAACTCTCTTACACTGTTGGTGGGAATGCAAACTAGTACAGCCACTATGGAGAACAGTGTGGAGATTCCTTAAAAAACTGGAAATAGAACTGCCTTATGATCCAGCAATCCCACTGCTGGGCATACACACTGAGGAAACCAGAATTGAAAGAGACACGTGTACCCCAATGTTCATCACAGCACTGTTTATAATAGCCAGGACATGGAAGCAACCTAGATGTCCATCAGCAGATGAATGGATAAGAAAGCTGTGGTATATATACACAATGGAGTATTACTCAGCCATTAAAATGAATACATTTGAATCAGTTCTAATGAGATGGATGAAACTGGAACCTATTATACAGAGTGAAGTAAGCCAGAAGGAAAAATATAAATACAGTATACTAACGCATATATATGGAATTTAGAAAGATGGAAACAATAACCCTGTGTACGAGACAGCAAAAGAGACACCAATGTACAGATCAGTCTTATGGACTCTGTGGGAGAGGGAGAGGGTGGGGAGATTTGGGAGAATAGCATTGAAACATGTATAATATCATGTATGAAACGAGTCGCCAGTCCAGGTTCGATGCACAGTACTGGATGCTTGGGGCTGGTGCACTGGGACGACCCAGAGGGAGGGGAGGGGAGGGAGGAGGGTGGAGGTTTCAGGATGGGGAACGCAGGTATACCTGTGGTGGATTCATTTCGATATTTGGCAAAACTAATACAATATTGTAAAGTTTAAAAATAAAACAAAATAAAAAGAAAAGAATAAAATATTTCCCTAAGACATCAAGGAGTAAGATGAACTCTCAAAACTCATCCCTTTTCATATATAAGAACACAACTACTTCTGTGATACTAACAGTGCATTAGAGCCAAAAATGAATATTTTTCATTTTCAGCCAAGAATATTTAGAAAAGTTTAATGAGATCATGATGGTTTACACTCATTTTCAAATATATAAATAAACCAAAATATTAAAAATAATGTCATTCTGCTACATAACAATTCCCAAACAATTTAGTAACCTATGGACTAAAATGCTTATACAAAACACCTGTTTAATACAATCACATAACATAATGCAAAAAACCAAGTCTATGGTAAAAACATGATTCCTTACAATCTTCAGCATGAGGAATGGGTTGGGGCAGAAACCAGAAGAAATTTAGATGCAGCCTGGAAAATTAGTGTCATTGAGTCAAAGGATGATGGTTTTAAGGAAAAGCTAACTCAAATGGAGCAGTTTTAAATTTTAATTTATGATTTTTGAAATCAGTAAGAAAAATGTCACTGATAACTCAAAGAATAAATATATAGAGAGAAATGCTGCTGCCCACATGCCCATCCTTGCTTCCAAGATAAGGAAGGGCCAGCCCCTCACCTCAGAGAGAAGGGACAGAGACAATTGTCTTAAAGGCAAGTCTCCTACTTCCAGTCAATCAGATCTTCCCTCCCCAGCTCACTGCCTGAGTCCTGAGGGACAAGGTCACAGAGAAGAGGGGGTCACAGACCCCGGGAGCCCCTCACACGTGTGACAGGCAGAGGGTGAGGAGAGCAAACCTTCCCAGTTCAGGGAGCTCAGTCTAGTCCAGGGTGCCCCGGAGCCCAGTCAGCTCAGGGTTTATTCCACGAAGCATCATTGCATTGACTTTCTCTCGAGGTGAATGTAGGGTAGATGGAGAGGTCAGAAATTATAGCACAACATGCCTTCTTTCCAACAGGTCCCACTTTGTATGATGAGGGAGAGAAAGAAGGAAGACAATGAAGAGGCAATAGAGAGAAGGGCCCATGGACTTTTGCTGGAAAGTTCTTTGTCCCTTCAGGTTATGAAGCAAAACTCAGTTGGAATCCTAGTCAGAGGAGTCCCCTGAGGACAATGAGCTGGAGCTGCTGTCCTCCAGCTCAGAATCTCCATCTTCATCCTCAGTGCTGGGGGCTGAGGAGCTGCTGCCTGCTTCCTCTTCCTTGTTTTCCTCTGATCTCCCTGAGGCAGGACAATGTTCTCCAATCGTGTCTGATGTTTCTGACTCTTCAGACTGAAGCCCCGGGTCCTCTCTAAGTCTTCCTTGCAGATTCCCTGATGATGGGGACTGCAGACCCATTCTTCTAATCTTGGGGTTTGGGCTCCCCATCATGCTCATGTTCTTACACTTAGCACAAGTCACCTCTCTGAAAGCAGCATATTTTTCAGGAGACAGAGTCCTGAGCCAGAGATCAAGGTCCACCTTGTACTGTGTCTGCAGTCCCTCCGCCTGCATCTTATAAAGCTCCTTCTGGTCCTGAGGGACCCACTGCCAGCGTCTACTGATCTCCACCATGTGCTCCCTCGGGGGCACCACTTTCAGCTCCCTGCTTGACCAGAGATCCTGGTGGAACTTGTGATAGCCATTCATCAGGGGCTTCTTGGGCTCTCCATGGAATTTCCACTTCATGGGTAAATTGTTTTCTGGGGAAGACCTCACTTTTTGCACATTTTCCTGAAACTTCTTTGGCACTTTACTTCGACTTCCTTTGGGGACATCAGGTTTCTTGGAGTTCTGGACTAGTTTAGGGTGCTGTTCTCTGAACAGAACCATTTTCTCCTGAAACTCCTGTTTCTCTTTCTGGAAATCTTGACTGTATTTCAGCTTGAGGTGTTCGGGCAGCTTCCTGTATTCCTCAGACAGAACCTTGGTCAGCTCCTGGTTGCTCATCTTGGGGTGTTTTTGGAGGTACTGAGGTCTCATCTCTTTAAAAAAGAGAAGGTAAGCTGTCAGGGGCCTCTTGGGTAAATCAGGATGTTTCTTGTGGTTTCTGCTTTTGGAAGGATTGTTAACATTTTCCTTAGCTTCCTGGATTACTTCTTTAAAAGTGTGGAACTTTCTCAAGTTATAAGAAATCTCTAACCATTTGAGTTTGCATTTTTCCCCAGAAAAATCTTTAAAAGCTACTTTTTCCCAGTCCACCATTGACTGGGTCGTTTTGAATGTGTGTCTGTCATTGGATGGAATGCTTTTCTCCATATATTCCAGTAACTGCACAATGTCTTCTTTGGACCAGTCATCTTGACTTTTAGGCAGCACCATTTCTAGGTCTTTGGGACAATTATATGGTCCTGGAAGTTCAGTCATCTCAGCAGAATCTCCAGCATCTGCACTCTCAAGATTCAGCAGGTTAGTGTGATGATTCTGTGAAGAAAGAAAAAGAAAGTTACTCTCCTATGTGACACATGAGAGAAGAACATATCACTTGGGATATGTCTCTTCTATCGTTTTATTTACCCTTAAGAATGTAAATGAAAACTGGCCTAGTCTGAATTGAGATTCATGGTGAACATTATGAAGGTTCCTTTGCAGAGTTAAGTATCTTCAGACCGCATTCACTCTGCCTTCCAAACAATTTCACCAGACAGTGTTTTACACATAAAGGAGCAAACTAAAAGACTGGCTACTCACTCAAGGGACAAAGAATAAGAGAAAATGAAGGGAGTTAATAAAAGTAAGTGCCTGAAAAGCAAAGGACTTTAAAACCGCAATGCCAAACCACAGCACATGGATAAGAATGGTCAAAATCCCAAAGACAGCCATCACCACATACTGAGAGGATGGGGAGAATCAGGAATTAATTGATGAATTCCTGATTGAGGAATTCATTGATGAATCAGGATTCATCATCAATTGATTCACTGATGATGGGAATTCAAAATAGTACAGGCCTTCTGAAGGACAAGGGAATGGCAACCCACTCCAATATTCTTGCCTGGAGAATTTCATGGACAGAGGAGCCTGGTGAGTTACAGTCCGTGTCATCACAAAGGGTTGGACACAACTGAATGACTAACACTTTCTGAAAGGCAACATGGTGGTTTGTTACAAAACTAAATATCCTCCTACCATGAAATTCCATAATCATCTTCTTCTACATTTGCCAAAATCAGGTGAATCCATTTAGAAAAAGTGCAGATGGATACTTCTAGTAGCTCTGCTCATAACTACAAAACTTGAAAGCAACCAAGATGTCTTTAGGTAGATGAATGGATAAAGAAACCCTGGTACATCCAGGCCATGGAATAGTATTCACTGCTAAAAAGAAATGAGTGAGAAAGCTAGCAAGAGACATGGAGTATAGTTGAATGCATATCACTAAGTGAAAGAAGTTAATCTGAAAAGGATACATACTTCATGAGTCCAACTATAAGACATTCCAGAAAAAGAAAAATATAGAGTGAAATAATCCTTGGTTTCCAGCAGTTAAGGTTAGAGGACTGATGAACAGGTGATCACAAATGATTTTTAGGGCATATAGCACTTTCATATATTATACTGGGGGGTACCTGTCACTATACATCAGTGTAAAACTAGTAGAATAAACAACACCAAGAATGAACACTAATGTAAAATCAGGAACTTTGGGTGACAATGAAGTATCAGTTGTAATAAATACACCACTCTGATACATTATGTGATAATGGGGAAACTGTGTGTGTGCCTTTGTTTTGAGGAGGCAGGATATATATGGGAACTGTCTGTGTTCTGCTGAGATTTAATGTGAATATAATCTCTTAAATCGTAACACTCCATGGATTCCAGAGAATAGCTACATTCTTCTTCCTTTTTATTAATTTATTTTGATTGGAGGATGATTGCATTAGAGATTGTATTGGTTTCTGCCATACAACAATGTGAATCAGCTATGAGTATAGAAGGAAGTGTCCAGGTGGCCATGGACTGAATGTGCAACTGAGATAATAATTGATATGTTTCATCGAACAACAGAAGTGCCATCGAAGATGAAGACAAGTGTAAACATGTTTATGTAAAAGTCAAAGACTTGAAGGGCTAAATATTTCTTTTCAGATAACATTAATAGACATTGTATTAAGGCCTATTAAATACAATTGATTTTATTGGGCTCCAAAATCACTGTGGATTGTAGCAGCAGCCACGAAATTAAAAGAAGCTTGCTCCTCAGGAGAAAAGCTATGACAAATATAGACAGCATACTAAGAAAGCAGAGACATCATTTTACTGACAAAACTCCATATAGTCCAAGCCATGGTTTTTCCAGTGGTCATATATGGATGTGAGAGTTGGACCCTAAAGAAGGCTGAGTGTTGAAAAATTGATGCTTTCAAACTGTGGTGCTGGAGAAGACTCTTGAGAGTTCTTTGGAATGCTAAGAGATCCAACCAGTGAATCCTAAAGGAAATCAGTCCTGAATATTCATTGGAAGGACTGATGTTGAAGCTGAAACTCCAATACTTTGGCCACCTGATGTGAAGAACTGACTCATTGGAAAAGACCCTGATGCTGGGAAAGACTGAGGTGGGAGGAGAAGTTGTCGATGGAGGATGAGATGGTTGGATGGCATCACTGATGTGAAGAACATGAATTTGAGTAGGTTCTGGGAGTTGATGATCCTCAGGGAAGCCTGGTGTGCTGCAGTCCATGGGGTCGCAGAGAGTCAGACACGACTGAGGGACTGAACTGAACTGATACTCCTAAAGATTTTTCACATTTGGAAATATGTAGATTCCAAGTTAAAATGCAAAAGAGTGCTGGCCCTTCCCTGGTGGTCCAGTGGCTAAGACTCCATGCTCCTAGTGCAGGGCATCAGGGTCCAATCCCCCTCAGGGAACTAGATCCCACAGGCCATAGCAAAGTGCTCACATGCCAGGACTAGTAGTTCATGGGTGGTGATTAAGTGTTTGCATGCCTCAACCAAGTATCCCACACATCTCTAGCTAAGAACCAGAAAATACAAGTAAATAAGTGAAATTTAAAAATAAATACTTAAAAATAATGGTGCTATCTAATATAGTGGGCATAAAAATAAATGGCTGAAATTAATCAAGATTTCCATTTCTATATCAGACTGAGTGAAGAATTTTCTCTGCTTTTTCATATTTGGTGTCACCAATGTTATGTATTGAGAGTCATCATCAGTATCTAGGTTATCACTGGACATTTCAAAGAATGAGCCCCACCATTTCCTGAAGAAATATTACTCTTCACATTCTACAACAGTTTCTCATCAAGTTTTAGGCATCATGCCAAATGTAAAAACTATCTGTATAGGATTTCCCATCCCCAAATTCACATTTTAGTTTTATACCATGGAAACCATAAGTTAGCAGAATCATTCATTTTCATTTACAAATTTCAAACATTGGAAGATATTATAATTCTCTAGCTCCAGAGTGAACTGAAAGCAACTTCAATTTTTTTATTAGCTGGGAGTACATCACCTGCTTCAGAAATTCTGAAGTCTGCTGAGTGTTAAAATTTATATATATATAGAAAGAAGCAAGAATTCCACTACTTAGAACTCTTTACTCACCATAAGATTGCAGAATTGGTCTCATCAATTCTGGTAGGAGAATCCACCCAATCAGGTCCGGAATTCTATGCTCTCTGGATGGGTCAGCCCCTGTAACTTTCAGAATTTCCCAGGGTTCTGACAACTCAAAACATCTCTGAACAGGAAAAAAAGAAAACAGAAATATCACTTTTGAGATGCTTGACTATCAGGATTCTTGAAGTCCCTCCTTTGATTAGGTTACTACAGTTCTCTCGGATAAACCCAATCAACACTGAATAGATTCATGCCATTTCTCATCTCCATTAACATCCACTGCCTAAGTCCTCCAGGGCTGGTTTATTATCACCATTGATTTTTATAATAATTATCCATTCTGTTCTCATATTGAGGGTCTCACATTCTACTCCAATTCCCTCCGTATTTTATTATACTTTAATAAGGTAGTTGAATATGCATCTTTCCATGTTGTGATAATCTCTGACCTTTTTTTTTTCACATGATATAGCAGGTCAGGAAGCAAAAGTTAAAACTGGACATGGAAAAACAGATTGGTTCCAAATAGAAAAAGAAGTATGTCAAGGCGGTATACTGTCACCCTGCTTATTTAACTTACATGCAGAGTATATCATGAGAAATGCTGGGCTGGAAGAAGCACAAGCTGGAATCAAGATTGCTGGAAGAAATATCAATAACCTCAGATATGCAGATGACACCACCCTTGTGGCGAAAGTGAAGAGGAACTAATAAGCCTCTTGATGAAAGTGAAAGTGGAGAGTGAAAAAGTTGGCTTAAAGCTCAACTTTCAGAAAACGAAGATCATGGCATCTGGTCCCATCACTTCATGGGAAATAGATGGATAAACAGTGGAAACAGCATCAGGCTTTATTTTTTGAGCTCCAAAATCACTGCAGATGGTGACTGCAGCCATGAAATTAAAAGACGCTTACTCCTTGGAAGGAAAGTTATGACCAACCTAGAGAGCATATTAAAAAGCAGAGTGGTTACTGTGCCAACAAAGGTCCATCTAGTCAAGGCTATGGTTTTTCCAGTGGTCATGTATGGATATGACAGTTGGACTGTGAAGAAAGCTGAGCACAGAAGAATTGATACTTTTGAACTGTGGTGTTGGAGAAGACTCTTGAGAGTCCCTTGGACTGCAAGGAGATCCACTCAGTCCATTCTAAAGGAGATCAGTCCTGGGTGTTCATTGGAA
The DNA here is from genome assembly GCF_003369695.1 of Bos indicus x Bos taurus. NCBI lineage: Eukaryota > Metazoa > Chordata > Mammalia > Artiodactyla > Bovidae > Bos > Bos indicus x Bos taurus. The sequence goes on from NC_040104.1 coordinate 45,470,767, forward strand.
GGACTGATACTAAAGCTGAAACTCAAATACTTTGGCAACCTGATGTAAAGAATTGACTCATTGGAAAAGATCCTGATGCTGGGAGGGATTGGGGACTGGAGGAGAAGGGGACGACAGAGGATGAGATGGCTGGATGGTATCACCGAGTTGATGGACATGAATTTGAGGAGACTCTGGGTGTTGCTGATGGACAGGGAGTCCTGGCTTGCTGTGATTCATGGGGTCGCAAAGAGTCAGACAGGACTGAGTGACTGAAATGAACTGAACTGAACTGAGGTTCTACTAACAGGTCAAGTTTAGAATGGACTTTTTAATCCCTTCAGTTCTAATCCGTTTCTATCACCACATAGCATACATGAAAATATGAGTAATTATTGAGGATAATTTTGGAACTAGAGAAACAGAGGCCCCATATTCTGTCATCCTTGGCTAATTTAATTCTGATTATATGGTGATTAAATATGAGCAATTCATTTTTAAAAGTCCATGGGCATTGAAGAAAGCAATTGGATTAAACCTGAGGTGGTCTAAAGTATGTCTAGCATGATATGATTACTTATTAGATCAAAGAATGCTTGACAATATCAGACTTCATGATTTTTTGAAACTGGCTTTATCTATTTTCAAATTTAATTATAAATGTACTTTCCATCTAGTGATTAAGTGACAAACAATAGAATAGGATTGGAAAAAATGAAATAAATATTTAGTTTAAAAAACAATGAAAAGATATGGCTTAATTTTCGATATATATATTTTTACTTATTGCTATACACAGGCAAAACTGAAATCATGTACAAAAATATATGTGAGAAATGTTAAAATTCTTGGAAATGTTCATGGCAGTAAACTTTTTTGCTTTTTAAAAAAAGTTTCATCTCTCTATATATATTTTATAATATTTTGGTAATGAGAATGAACTGCTCCTGAAAACACCACTACTTTTATTAGAATAACCCATCACATTCATAATCTTCATATAAATATTGTTCAGAGGTCTATAGTTCTAATTAGTTTTAATATGTTATTATAAAAATTAATTAAGGGAATTCATAAATGTTGCATTTTTATGCTTCTAATATCAATTTCAGACTAAGATTTAGAAGATTCAGTATTATTGAAAATAAATAACCTACAATATATTAAGTAGAAAGCAAGTAAATTAATAATTAAATTATTATTATGAAGTATTAAACACTAGTCAACTATTAATTTGGCAAATCTTTAAGAGAGATAATATCCAGTTTTATTGACAGTAAAAATGTATACCTTCACATAATTTGATATGTTTGTGTGAGATTAACAGAGGATGTTTTCATTATATGCATTAAAATTATTAAAAAATATGTTTGCTTCTCACTCAATAATTGTAGTCCTAGAAAAATATTCTAAGGAATTCATTGGCCAAACTTGGCAAATCTGAAAAACTACCTACAAAGCAAAGCAAGAAAAAAAAAAAAGTGAGATTTTTACTTTCCCCAGCAAAACATTAGACCTCAGATTTGAGGGCAATAATCTTTCATTCTGTTGGATGAGGTAGTGAGATCAATGCCCCCCTTATGCCCTCCCAAATCATATTCAAATCCCAACAGCCAGTACCTCTAAATATGACCTATTTTAGAAATAAAGTCTTTGCTGATGTAATCGCCTGGAGGATGTCAGGATGAGACCATTCAGGGTAGAGAGTGGATCCGAAATCTGCTGACTGGAGTCCTGATAAAAGAAAAAAGAGGAGTGTTTTAGATGCAGCAAGAAACGTCATATGGAGAGGCAGAATTTAAATTAATCTGTCATAATTTAAGAATTCCAGGAGCCACCAGACACTGAAAGAGATAGACAAACCCTTTAGAGCCTTTGGAGGAATTATGGCCCTGCCAACACCTTGATTTCCAGCCCCCAGGACTGTCAGAGAATACACCGGTTTTAAGCCACCCCATGTGGGTTCATGTGCTGTGGGAGCCCTAGGAAACTGATAAACATGGTGACCTCCATGGACAGTGGCTAGCACTTCATTTTCACCCCCTCTCTTCTGTGCCTTCAAATACAGCACTTAGCACCCAAACATGAGGCAGCAGGGCTGTGAGACTCTGGTCTCTAACAATAATATGAAACATGTACATGTGTGTGTGTGTGTGTTGGTCGCTCAGTTGTGTCCGACTCTGCGGCCCATGGATTGTAGCCCACCAGGCTTTTCTGTGCATGGGATTCATCAGGCAAGAATACTGGAGTGGGTTGGCATTTCCTTCTCCAGGGGATTGTCCAGATCCAGGGATCAAACCCAGGTCTCCTGCATTGCAGCCAGATGCTTTACCATCTGAACTCCTAGGGAAGCCCAACTGCCAGTTCAATCATTTAGTGCTATCCTAACTTCTTTCATGCACTGATACCTGTACTATGAAGTTTTTAACCTAGTAAATAAAATATTGGCCTTCTCAGGTGGTGCTAGTGACGCTAAAGAACCCATCTGCCAATAGAGGTGACGTCAGGGACTCAAGTCCCATTCCTGGGTCAGGAAGATCCCCTGCAGGAGGGCATGGCAACCTACTCCAGTGTTCTTGCCTGGAGAATCCCATGGAGAGAGGAGCCTGGTGGGCTAGTGTCCATGGGGTCACAAAGAGTTAGAGAGGAATGAAGCAAATCAGCATGCAAGCATGAACACAGAAAGAATATTAATCAATATATCTAACATGATAAGATCTTGACTCTAGCAAGGATGTACATGTTACTCCTATGAGGAAAATATAGACACTACATCACTGAACTCTGCCTCTTCTCCCTTCTCACCATGACTCTATGGAAATTATGGGTACTACGTATACGGCTACTTTTCCCTGTTTTTTTTTCATTTGATACTAAGGGGAAATAAACTTCTGCCTATCCCCTTCTGAAATACAGAAGAGGCTTTGGTGTAAATTTATATTTCCATCATTTCATCAGCAGAATTCTATTACATATACTATAAATGGATTATAGTAACCACAAAGGAGAATCATTCATCTTTAACTTTTTTCTTGTAGAAGGAAATATTTAAAAGGCATCATTTTTTTGAGATTCATATCACAAAATATTATTGGTTCAATCAACCATTATGGGCAGTAGTTAAGCTGTTTCTTATTTCCTTCCACACACAAACTCCGCAGAGTCATACACATACACACTCATGTATGCCAATAAAATACTGTTGAGAAAATCTTTTCATTCAAAGACTCATCCAAATACTTCTGCTTTCCTGGGTGCTAAAACTAAGAAAGAGAGATTTCTCAAAACAAAGAAAAGTCATTAGTTGGGTATTTCACCAATGGGATAATTTTTGTGGTGTGTCTCTCTTACTCTTCCTAGCTAATGCTTTCTTTCTTTCTGTCAGTACCTTTAATTCTTGGGAGAATATATTGGCCGCATGTCAGTATGTTACAAATTAAAGACCCATTGTTAATATTCTTAATATTTAATTTGTAAGGACCGGCCTTAGTGCACAGGACACAGGAGACACTGGGAGTCAGAACTGTGGCTTCTCAGGAGGATTCTCCAGGCTCTGCTGATCCTTTGCTGTCTGTTTCACTTTATGCCACAGCACTTCCACAGGACAGGACACAGTGCAGACATGAAATTGTTCCTTCAGTTACCCAGAGAGTAAAGGAAGTCACTGCTGTTTAAGAAATAGAAATAACTGCCTCAGAATGCTCTGGGTGGAGGACGTTCCAAGTCCAGTGATCTCCCTGACATATCTGCTAAATCTGTGGGGCTCATCTTTTCTTGGACAAGAAAAGTCTCCCAACTCCACAGAATCAACTCAGGTTCTGGAACATATTCTAGACCTTAGTTGCAAGGATTTTGAGCTTACCTAAATTCAGATAAAAATGAAATCTCTTTCTTTAACTTCAGTAATTTAAAAGAACAAAAGTGTCTTTCAAGCACATAAAATTAAAAGTATTGGCTATTACAATTTTCCTCTTCTCCCTTTACAGCTTTTCCAGAGTCTTGGTTCTCACCCTGAGATAGTCCTTGGCTCTTTCCCAAAGTACACTCTGCTCTTTCCACAACACAGATTCCCATTCTTTTAAGACCTAAGGACACCTAGGAATATATAAGGTAATGAAATAAGAATGATTAAATTACTTAATATTACCAATCAATAAGAGAAAAAATTAACTTTTATGCCCATGATTACCATTAAAGTTTCATTATTAACTGAACATAGCACAAATTCATCATACATGGATCAGAACTTACCTCAGTACTGTTACAGAAATGCTCTCTCTTGTTCAGTAAGTAACTCTCTTAAATTCAGTCCAGGGTTTAGGTGCCCACCTCCTGGTGGAAAAAACTTTCAAAAGTCTCCACTGTCCAGTCAATTCCAAATTCAGCAGCTCTGGGCTCTGTAGAAGATAAGCTTGGCACCTTGTTGGATGCTTTATATGATCTCCAAAGGTCATGCCCACTTCCTTCAAGTAACTGATAGGGTTATCAACCCTGGAGAAAGGTATAGGTGCCCATGATTCAATTTTTCAAGAGTTGTAAATGCATTCAGAGGACAACAGATCAGATCAGGTCAGTGGCTCAGTCATGTCCGACTCTTTGAGACCCCATGAAGCACAGCACGCCAGGCCTCCTTGTCTACCACCAACTCCCAGAGTTCATTGAGACTCGTGTCCATCGAGTCAGTGATGCCATCCAGCCATCTCATCCTCTGTCGTCCCCTTCTCCTCTTGCCCCCAATCCCTCCCAGCATCAGAGTCTTTTCCAATGAGTCAACTCTTCTCATGAGGTGGCCAAAGAACTGGAGTTTCAGCTATAGCATCAATCCTTCCAATGAACATCCAGGACTAATCTCCTTTCGGATGGACTGGTTGAATCTCCTTGCAGTCCAAGGGACTCTCAAGAGTCTTCTCCAACATCACAGTTCAAAAGCATCAACTCTTCAGCACTCAGCCTTCTTCACAGTCCAACTCTCACATCCATATGACCACAGGAAAAACCATAGCCTTGACTAGACGAACCTTTGTTGGCAAAGTAATGTCTCTGCTTTTGAATATGCTATCTAGGTTGGTCATAACTTTCCTTCCAAGGAGTAAGCGTCTTTTAATTTCATGGCTGCAGTCACCATCTGTAGTGATTTTGGAGCCCAGAAAAATAATGTCTGACACTGTTTCCACTGTTTCCCCATCTATTTCCCATGAAGTGATGGGACCGGATGCCATGATCTTCGTTTTCTGAATGTTGAGCTTTAAGCCAACATTTTCACTCTCCACTTTCACTTTCATCAAGAGGCTTTTTAGTTCCTTTTCACTTTCTGCCATAATAGTGGTGTCATCTGCATATCTGAGGTTATTGATATTTCTCCCGGCAATCTTGATTCCAGCATGTGTTTCTTCCAGTCCAGCGTTTCTCATGATGTACTCTGCATAGAAGTTAAATAAGCAGGGTGACAATATACAGCCTTAACGAACTCCTTTTCCTATTTAGAACCAGTCTGTTGTTCCATGTCCAGTTCTAACTGTTGCTTCCTGGGCTACATACAAATTTCTCAAGGGGCAGATCAGGTGGTCTGGTATTCTCATCTCTTGAAGAATTTTCCACAGTTTATTGTGATCCACAAAGTCAAAGGCTTTGGCATAGTCAATAAAGCAGAAATAGATGCTTTTCTGAAACTCTCTCACTTTTTCCATGATCCACCGGATGTTGGCAATTTGATCTCTGGTTCCTCTGCCTTTTCTAAAACCAGCTTGAACATCAGGAAGTTCATGGTTCACATATTGCTGAAGCCTGGCTTGGAGAATTTTGAGCATTACTTTACTAGCATGTGAGATGAGTGCAATTGTGCGGTAGTTTGAGCATTCTTTGGCATTGCCTTTCTTTGGGATTGGAATGAAAACTGACTTTTTCCAGTCCTGTGGCCACTGCTGAGTTTTCCAAATTTGCTGGCATATTGAGTGCAGCACTTTCACAGCATCATCTTTCAGGATTTGGAATAGCTCGACTGGAATTCCATCACGTCCACTAGCTTTGTTTGTAGTGATGCTTTCTAAGGCCCACTTGACTTCACATAATGTGAATGATGTCTGGCTCTAGGTCAGTGATCAATGCAAACCTTTTGAAACCTACTTAATACAATCATCATGATCCAATCTCAGGTAAAAAGTCAGAGGTTGACTGCAAATTCCTAGTTCTTGAAGTTCTGTTTGAAAAATAATTGAACTCCCCAATTATGAATTCATATCTCCATTTATAAAATTTATTGTAGCCCCAATTACTGTGACCCATGACCACCCAATATTTGTGGTAACCTGTCTGAATTTGCCTGAATTACTTTCTTGATATTTTATCAGAAAGAGTTCTTCACATTCCATTTTTCACCTGGAGCAGTCAAGCTCCCCAATAATACCACTTAATATTCTTGCCTTCTGCTGTTTCATGGATGTTCTCAACCTCTTAAGAACTAATATTCTCTTAAATTTCATACTTTTCATTCAGTTTTCCAAGAAAGTCTTCCCTCTGAGGACTTGATATTTGCTTTTTTTTGTTGTTCTGTTTTGATTTTGATTACACACTATTGCTTTCACTCTGTCTATAACTGCACACACTGCTCACACAATAGCTGTTGGTGGTTATTCTCTTAGGCTCTGGCCTTTAGTCATTCCCTGAACATCATCTCATACTTTATCATTCTATTATTCAATATGTAAGCACATTTGACATATTGATACTAGGTTGTGAAATTAATGATTATGGCATAGTTGTATACTACAGGGTAGACTAAAAGAATCATAGACAATCGATTAAACAACTATGATATTGTCTGTGAAGTTTGGGCAATTATCTCTTAAGAGATTCTTTATTTTGACTGTGCTTACATTCTATTCCTCAAAACATTTTCCAATTTATCAAAGAGGTCCATGATGCTCTACTCAGGGAAAGATACTAGATGGGGAAATTTATATTCTTATTTTTTTAATTTTTGAAGTATAATTGATTTACAATGTTGTGTTAGTTTCAGTTGTACACACACACACACACACACACACACACACACACACACACACACACACATATATATATATATATATATATATATATATATATATATATTCCAGAGAAGGCAATGGCACCCCACTCCAGTACTCTTGCCTGGAAAATCCCATGGACAGAGGAGCCTGGTAGGCTGCAGTCCATGAGGTCATTAAGAGTGGGACACGACTGAGTGACTTCACTTTCACTTTTCACTTTCATGCATTGGAGAAGGAAATGGCAACCCACTCTGGTGTTCTTGCCTGGAGAATCCCAGAGACAGAGGAGCCTGGTAGGAGGCTATCTATGGGGTTGCACAGAGTCAGACACGACTGAAGTGACTTAGCATATATGTATTCATAGGAATGTGTATTTCGTCTATAGTAATGTGTATATGTCAATCCCAATCTCCTAATTAATCCTTCCCCACTTCCTAGCTTCTAAGATATTTTTTAGTAAGTTATCTTTTCCTACATCTGTGACTGTATTTTGTAAATAGCTTTATTTGTATCATTTTCATAGATTCCAATATCATATGATACTGATCTTTCTTTTTCTGCCTTACTTTACTCAGTATGACAGTCTCCAGGTCCATGCATGTCGCTGCAAATGGCATTTTTGGTTCTTCTTAATGGTTGAATAATATCTTATTGTATATATGCAATACATCTTTTTTATCCATTCATCTGTCTATGGACATTTAGGTTCCTTCCAGGTCTTGACAATTGTAAACAACTTGCCAATGAATGTTTGGGTTCGTGTATTCTTTTGAACCACATTTTTCTTTGGATACCTGCCCAGGAATGGGATTGCTGGATCATACAGTAGCTCTACTTTTAGCTTGGTAAGGAGTTGTAAGTGTTCTTCATGGTGGCCTTACCAATGTACATCCCGGTAAACAGTGTAGGCAGGTTCCCTTTTCTCCACATCCTCTCCAGAATTTACTGCTAGTAGTAACTTAGAAGGCAGTGGCACCCCACTCCAGTACTCTTGCCTGGAAAATCCCATGGGCAGAGGAGCCTGGTGGGCTGCAGTCCATGGAGTCACTAAGAGTCAGACACGACTGATCAACTTCACTTCCACTTTTCACTTTGGTGCATTGGAGAAAGGAATGGCAACCCACTCCAGTATTCTTGCCTGGAAAATCCCATGGGTGCAAGAGCCTGGTGGGCTGCCGTCTATGGGGTTGCACAGAAGCAGACACGACTGAAGCGACTTAGTAGTAGTAGTACCTTTGATGACCACCATTTTGATTGGTATGAGGTTATATCTCACTGTAGTTGTGATTTGTTTTTCTCCTGTAATTATTTGGTGTTGAGAATTATTTCATGTGCTGCTTGGCCATTTGTATATCTTCTTTGAAGAAATGTCTATTTAAGTCATCTGCCTATTTTTTAATTATTATTTTTGATATTGAACTACATGAGCTCTTTATAAATTTTTGGAGACAAATCCCTTGTTAGTCCCAAAATTTTCAAATATTGTCTTCCATTCTGTGGGTTTTCTATTTGTTTTGTTTACAGTTTCCTTTGCTGTGAAAAACCTTTTGAGTTTAATTAGGTTCCATTTTTTTTTTTAATTTCCTTTAGGATAAGTCTGGCAAAATATATTGCTATGATTTATGGCAAAGAGAGTTCTGCCTGTGTTTTCATCTAAGAGTTTAATAATATCTGGTTTTATTTTAGGTTTTTAATCCATTGAGTTTGTTTGTGTGTATCAAACCAGTCAATCCAAAGGGAATAAACCCTGAATATTAATTCAAGGACTGATGCTGAAGATAAAGCTCCAATACTTTGGTCATCTGATGCAAAGAGCCAACTCATTTGAAAACACGTTGATGCTGAGAAAGATTGAAGGGAAAAGGACAAGGGAGCAGGTGAAATGATGGTTAGACAGTATCACCAACTCAATGGACATGAATTTGAGCAAACTCTGGGAGATAGCAAACTCTGAAGGAGAGCGGAGCCTGCCTTATTACAGTTTATGGGATTGAAGAGCTATGGACACCATTTAGTGCCTGAAGAACAACAATGATGTTAAAGGATGTTCTGCTTCAGGTTTTCACATGAAGCTGTCCTGTTCTCCCAGAACCATTTTTTTTTTTTTTTTTTTTTTAGCAGAAGGTCTTTCCTTCCTTGTAAAAAATGAAGGTAATTTTAAGCTAAAGATTTAGGCTGATACATGTCTTTTTGTGTGTGTGTTTGTGTGTAACCTAACTGGTTTATTAACATATTGAGACCAATACATCTAATTGAGAAGAGGATCAGCAGGGAAAAAAAATTCACACACTGAATAATATAAAATTAAAGATAAAAAATTAAAGATTAAAAGACCCTTATATCAGTCAAGTTTACATAAGGTGATTTGAGATACCAAGATTTCAGTTATTATCATTGTTAGCATTCCCATATTATTATTATTTTTAATTAATTTATATTAACTGGAAGCTAATTAATTTACAATATTGTAGTGGTTTTTGCCATGAATTGACATGAAACAGCCATGGGTATACATGTGTCCCCATTTGAACCCCTCTCCCACCTCCCTCCCCATCCCATCCTTCAGGGTCATCCCAGTGCACAGGCCCTGAGTGCCCTGTCTCATGTATCAAACCTGGACTGGTGATCTGTTTCACATATGGTAATATACATGTTTCAATGCTATTCTCTCAAATCATCACACCCTCGCCTTCTCCCACAGAGTCCAAGAGTCTGTTCTTTACATCTGTGTCTCTTTTGCTATCTCACATATAGGGTCATAGTTCCCATCTTTCAAAATTCCATGTATAGGCGTTAATGTACTGTATTGGTGTTTTTCTTTCTGATTTACTTCATTGTGTATAATAGGCTGAAGTTTTATCCACCTCTTTCAAACTGATTTAAATGCATTTTTTTTAATAGCTGAGTAATATTCCATTGCATATGTGTACCACAGCTTTCTTATCCATTCGTCTGCCTATGGACATCTAGGTTGCTTCCATGTCCTAGCTATTGTAAACAGTGCTGCGATGAACATTGGGGTAGACGTGTCTCTTTCAATTCTGGTTTCCTCGGTGTGTATTCCTAGCAGTGGGATTGCTGGGTCGTATGGCAGTTCTATTTCCAGTTTTTTTAAGGAATCTCCACACTGTTCTCCACAGTGGCTGTACTAGTTTGCATTCCCACTAACAGTGTAAGAGGGTTCCCTTTTCTCTGTACCCTCTCCAGCATTTATTTTTTGTAGACTTTTGCATAGCAGCCATTCTGACTGGCGTGACATGGTACTTCATTGTGGTTTTAATTTGCATTTCTCTGGTAATGAGTGATGTTGAGCATCTTTTCATGTGTTTGTTAGCCATCTGTATGTCTTCTTTGGAGAAATGTCTGTTTAGTTCTTTGGCCCATTTTTTGATTGAGTCATTTATTTTTCTGGGTTTTGAGCTGCATGAGATGCTAATATATTTTAGAGGTTAACTCTTTGTCAGTTGCTTCATTTGCTATTATTTTCTCCCGTTCCAAAAGCTCTTTTCACCTTGCTTATAGTTTCCTTCATTGTGAAAAAGCTTTCATGTTTAATTAGGTCCTGTTTGTTTATTTTTCCTTTTATTTCCAATACTCTGGGAGGTGGGTCATAGAGGATCCTGCTGTGATGTATGTCAGAGAGTATTTTGCCTGTGTCTTCCTCTAGGAGTTTTATAGTTTTGTGTCTGGTTTAGATCTTTAATACATTTGGAGCTTATTTTTCTGTGTGGTGTTAAAGTGTTCCAGTTTGATTCTTTTACAAGTGGTTGACCAATTTTCCCAGCACCACTTGTTAAAGAGATTGTCTTTTCTCCATTGTAAATTCTTGCCTCCTTTGTCAAAGATAAGGTGTCCATAAGTGCATGGATTTACCTCTGGGCTTTCTATTTTGTTCCATTGATCTATATTTCTGTCTTTGTGCCAGTACCATGCTGTCTTGATGACTGTAGCTTTGTAGTATAGTCTGAAGTCAGGCAGGTTGATTTCTCCAGTTCCATTCTTCTTTCTCAAGATTGCTTTGGCTCTTCAAGGTCTTTTGTATTTCCATACAAATTGTCAAATTATTTGTTCTAGTTCTGTAAAAAATACCATTGGTAGCTTGATAGGGATTGCATTGAATCTATAGATTGCTTTGGGCAGTATACTCATTTTCACTATATTGATTCTTCTGATCCATGAACATGGTATACTTCTCCATCTGTGTCGTCTTTGATTTCTTTTATCAGTGTTGTATCCATTCGGCCAGTCTTTGTCTTTTGGTTGGGGCATTCAAGCCATTTACATTTAGGGTAATTATTGATAATTATTGGAGGCCTGGTGTGCTGCAATTCATGGGGTCGCAAGAGTTGGACACGACTTAGCGACTGAACTGAACTGAACTGAACTGATGGTCCCGTTGCCATTTACTTCATTGTTTTGGGTTCGAGTTTATAAACATTTTATGTGTTTCTTGTCTAGAGAAGATCCTTTAGCATTTGTTGTAGAGCTGCTTTGGTGGTGCTGAGTTCTCTCAGCTTTTGCTTGTCTGTAAAGCTTTTGATTTCTCCTTCATATTTAAATGAGATCCTTGCTGGGGATAATAATCTGGTTTTAGGTTTTTCTCTTTCATCACTTTAAGTATGTCCTGCCATTCCCTTCTGGCCTGAAGAGTTTCTATTGAAAGATCAGCTGTCATCCTTATGGGAATCCCCTTGTGTGTTGTTTGTTGCTTTTCCATTGCTGCTTTTAATATTTGCTTGTTGTGTTTGATCTTCGTTAATTTGATTAATGTGTCTTGAGGTGTTTTGTCTTGGGTTTATCTGTTAGGCACCCTCTGGGTTACTTGGACTTTGGTGGTTTTTTCCTTCCGCATTTTAGGGAAGTTTTCAACTATTATCTCCTCGAGTATTTTCTCATGTATTTCTTTCTTTTTGTCTTCTTCTTTTGGGACTCCTATGATTTGAATGTTGTGGTGTTTAACACTGTTCCAGAGGTCTCTGAGGTTGTACTCCTTCTGAAAGAGCTTCAAATAACAAAGCCTTATATGTTTACCAACATAATTATAATTTCTGGTGTTCTCCAGTTTTTTGTGTGTATTTTCCTTGTAATGTGCTTATACATTTAGAAGCCATGATTTCTTGCAGTTTTGGGATCATGCAGGAAGGAAAACCTAGTCTCTGTTTTTCCATCTTAAGAAGTGGAAGTCTCCCCTTGTGTATCTTTTGTAAGCAGTAGTAAACATTTTATAATTAAAAGAAAATAGACTTTCTACTAATTTTCTTAGTACTACAGTTTTAGTATTTTAAAAGTTAATGGCTTCCGGGTTGCTAGTGAAAATATCTTACATTGCTTATTTGGGACATGAACACTTAAAAAGATATTAAATTAAGATGCACCAATGGGAGACTGGAAAACATTGTGATTATTAACAATGTCTTTTGTCTGGGTGATATTATTACAAACAAATGTGCAGTTATAGATTTGGAAAAACATGTAGGAAAATGTTTAGTTTTCTTTATTGTCATATACATTCCCATTTTCTCTTTGAAGAAAATTAATATTGAACATTTAATTGTAAATGTGCAAAAAGCCTACAGTATCACAAATTCATGAAAGAGGAAACTGGAATTGTTTGTAGTAAGACAGAAATTAATTTACTCATTTTTATATGTTCTAAAATAATAATACTACATAATGAAGAATAAAACTCATGTGGAAATGCCCTCAAATTTTATATAACTAAAATTCATTTAACCCAATTCCTGACTGTGTCATTTTTAAGTCATTTTGGACTAAACCTCTACTTGCCTTTACCCTCCCACACACTCTCTCATCAAGTCATGCATAGCAAAGGGCTCTGGAGTTATTGGTCTATTAGAGAGACATAAACAGGGCACAGCTTCATCCAAACAACTGTTTTCCCATCAATAGAATTCCTGAAACAGTCAGCTGATTTAAATTCCCTGTCTTAGATTGTATATTGTACATGATACCCAGATTAAATATTTTCAAACTGTGTGCAAACACGAAAGAGGACAGTAACTAGTAGTTTCAGTCTCCAGAGTAAGTGTTGCCAGATCTCTCCTGCTATTGATCCAGAAAGGAAAATTACAAGCAGGGATTTATTTTCTGCCCCTGCACTAAGGTGGTTGTCGTTTTTCTGGGCACTGGCAATGAGAGTTTCAAGGACACAGGGTAGAGAAATTGGGAACACTGGGTCACAGCCAGGGAAGGGAAGGCCTGGGACACACACCTGGATCTGTACACTGTCCTGCCCATTAACTTCTGTGACTGACTGTTCCGCCTCTCCTGCCTCATTCTCATTGCTACTTTCACTTCATCTTGGCTCCTGTATCAGTCACCCTTTGTATATTGTGACCCTACATATGCTTTGCATGGCTCTCTCAAAGATAATGCTTTCTATTACTGATTACAGTTACTGTTCAATCTTCAAGAATGAAATACTATAAAGTCAAGAACTGTAACATTTAGGCTTGTATCCTATGCAACAAGACATGCTTAGAAAATCTGTTCAATCTTCAAGGATAGAATGACATATTATAAAGTCAAGAATTACAATTTTAGGTTTTTTATCCTCTATAAACTGTGGAAAATTCTGAAAGAGATGGGAATACAAGACCACCTGACCTGCCTTTTGAGAAATCTGTATGCAGGTCAGGAAGCAACAGTTAGAACTGGACATGAAACAACAGACTGGTTCCAAATAGGAAAAGGAGTACGTCAAGGCTGTATATTGTCACCCTGCTTATTTATCTTATATGCAGAATACATTATGAGAAACGCTGGACTGGAAGAACAATCTGGAATCAAGATTTCCGGGAGAAATACCAATAACCTCAGATATGCAGATGACACCACTATTATGGCAGAAAGTGAAGAGAAACTAAAAACCCTCTTTTTAGAAAGTGAGGGAGGAGAGTGAAAAAGTTGGCTTAAAGCTCAGCATTCAGAAAGCAAAGATCATGGCATCTGGTTCCATCACTTCATGGGGAATAAATGAGGAAACAGTGGAAACAGTGTCAGACTTTATTTTGGGGGGGGCTCCAAAATCACTGTGGTCATGTATGGATGTGAGAGTTGGACTGTGAAGAAGGCTGAGTGCCAAAGAAATGATGCTTTTGAACTGTGGTGTTGGAGAAGGCTCTTGAGAGTCCCTTGGACTGCAAGGAGATGCAGCAAGTCCATTCTGAAGGAGATCAGCCCTGGGATTTCTTTGGAAGGAATGATGCCAAAGCTGAAACTCCAGTACTTTGGCCACCTCATGTGAAGAATTGACTCATTGGAAAAGACCCTTATGTTGGGAGGGATTGGGGGCAGGAGGAGAAGGGGACAACAGAGGATGAGATGGCTGGATGGCATCACTGACTCGATGGACATGAGTTTGAGTGAACTCCGGGAGTTGGTGATGGACAGGGAGGCCTGGTGTTCTGCAATTCATGGGGTCCCAAAGAGTTGGACACGACTGAGCAACTGAACTGAACTGAATAAGACATGACTTAGAAAACAGTAGATGCTGAATGAATTAGAAAATATGTGCTTTAAATCCACAAGACTTTATTTTTTGGGGTCCAAAATCACTGCAGATGGTGATTGCAGCCATGAAATTAAAAGACGCTTACTCCTTGGAAGGACAATTATGACCAACCTATATAGCATATTCAAAAGCACAGACATTACTTTGCCAACAAAGGTCGTCTAGTCAAGGCTATGGTTTTTTCTGTGGTCATGTATGGATGTGAGAGTTGGAGTGTGAAGAAGGCTGAGTGCTGAAGAATTAATGCTTTTGAACTTGGTGATGGAGAAGACTCTTGAGAGTCCCTTGGACTGAAAGGAGATCCAAACAGTCCATCCTAAAGGAGATCAGTCCTGGGTGTTCACTGGAAAGACTGATGCTTAAGTTGAAACTCCAATACTTTGGCCACCTCATGCGAAGAGCTGACTCATTGGAAAAGACTGCGATGCTGGGAAGAATTGGGGGCAGGAGGAGAAGGGGACGACAGAGGATCAGATGGCTGGATGACATCACCAACTCGATGGACATGAGTTTGAGTGAACTCGGGGAGTTGGTGAAGGACAGGGAGGCCTGGCGTGCTGCAATTCATGGGGTTGCAAAGAGTCGGACAAGACTGAGCAACTGAACTGAACTGAAATTCACAAGAAGAGCCCCACTTGACTGGATATCTCACTATCTATCTTGGGTTATAAGACTTACTGCACTTCACGGCAAAAATAACTTATGAGAAAATCTCCTGATTTTAGGTAAAAAGAACTGTAGCTTAGACCTAATTTTGCAAATTAAAGCCAGTTAGGGAAGCAAGTGACACAAACTGATAAGAAAATTTCCAAATGAATTCAATATTTTAGTCATCTATTAATAAAAGAATAAAAATTGAAAATTTCTGGAAACTTTAAGAAATCAAAAGCATTTATGTACAGTGCCTCCTAAAAGCATATATGAAAAAGCATACCAGTGAATGAAACTTCATACACAGCACTCCATGGGAAATAAATCTAATGGTCATTTTTGAATACCAAATGCCTTGTGCACTACTTAATTGCTTGTTATTTAAAAAAAAATTCAAAATCATCTTTAACAAATATTTGTTTAAGAATGTAAAATATAAAAGTATTTTGAAGAGTCTGAAATAACTAGCTATTTGCCTATCTACCTAATATGTATCTATCTAATTCAAAGACCTTTATGTTTTAAAATAAAAATATTTTCATATAACCACAGTAAAAACTATGGGCTTGGTTGACAATGATGTGTCCATATGGGTTCACAATTTGCAAAAAAAAAAAAAAAAAAATGTATCTATTGCATAAGAGAGACAACTTACAGCAAGTGTGAGAACATGAGCATGAGGGAATCCCTGAGCCCAAGTTCAGGCAGATCTACGGTCCCCATCTACAGCACATCCTTCATGACACTAACTCTAGAGCCGAGGACCCAGGTCCACCTTGTACTGTTTCTCCACCTCCTCAGCCTGGTTCTTATAATGCTATTTCTGACTGTTCAGGATGCCTTGGCAGGATCTGCCAATCTCCAGTCTCCTGCAGGGAGATTCTTGCAACTAGACCTGACCATGAATCCTCATGGAAAATCTGTCCTCTGTCCTTGAAGGGGTTTTTAGACTCTCCATGGAATTGAATCCCTTGTGGAAAAATAGTTTTCTGGGGGAGATTCAACTTTTGTACATTGTCCTAAAACTTCTTGTGGGTTTTCATTTGGATTCCTTTGAGGACATCTGATTTCTTGGAAAACTGGACACATAATTTCTTGGAATATTTCTCTGGGAACATCCATTGTCTTGGAATATCGAACACTCGAATCATGTTCCCTGAAGTGAACCACTTTCTCCTCAGACTCCTATTTCTCCTTGAAATCTTGAATGTATTTCAGCTTTATGTTCTCTGAGAACTACTTGTCTTTCTAAGACGGGACGATTGTCAGGCCCTGATACTCAGCTTGGGGTGTTTGGGGAAGTATTAGGGCCATAAGTTCTTTGAAAAATGGGTAAGCTTTCAGGGGCTTCTTCGGTAAATTAGAAGAGTGTGTGTGTGTGTGCGTGTGCGCACATGTGTTTTGTTTTTGTGAGGAATTTTTAAATATTCCTTAATTTCCAGGAATAATTCTTAAAGTGCACAGTTTGCTCATGTTATAAAAGTTTCTAACCATTCCATTATACGCATTTCTCCAGAAGTGTCTTACAAGTAACTTTTCCCCAGTCTATCAGGGACAGAGGTATTTTGAATGTGTGGCCATCACTGAGCAGGGGACTATTCTACATGTCTTCCAGTAATTTTACAAGATCTTCTTTGGACACTGGAAACTCCGTTTCTAGAATTTGGAGCCACTTACCAGGTGCCAGTGATGTAATCACCACCCCAAGAGCATGAACATCCTCACACTAAAGATATGGCAGGTCAATTCTTACTTGAAGTTCTGTAGTGTGTGGGATGCAATGATTCTGCAGAGCAAGGGAAGGAAAATTCCTTTCCTTGTATTTGCTAAATGAGAAAATCACACCACCTTTGTTATATATCAATTTTATAATCTAAGTTGACCCTTAAAAATAAAATGAAAATTGTTGCAAATCCTGAATTGAAATTTATGTTTGGATTTCAAATGCAAGATCTGTACTCTTCAGAATTCCCTTATCTCTTTAGTACATTTTCCACCCAATTTTACAAGGCTTATCCTAAATGGAACATAACAAAAAAATGAGTTATTCAATCAAGAGAGTTAGAATCAGAGATGTAATCCAGGAAAGTGAAGTAAAAACGTGAAAATGAAAAGAGAAGTGGCTGAAAGTAAAGGCCTTGGATTCTGTACCACAGAGAATGGCCTTCTGTGAATTGAAGGACCGAGGGTCCAAGAGAAGATCAGGAGATAAAATGAGATAAACAGAGAAGCTGGCCTGACATCTGTCAAAAAGAGACTGATTGTCTCAGGGAAATCTCGAAATCAACATTATAGAACAAGCGTATGTAGTAGATATTATTAACCACAAAATAATAGAATTTCCTTAAGCTGTGAATCTGCAGCTCAGTTTCCTCTCTACTCTTGACTTTATCCCTAGTACTTTATATCTGTTATGTTAGCTATCTTTGGAAAATTTTGTCAATGAAGGAATATTTTGTCTATTAAGTTCAGTTAAGTCACTCAGTAGTGTCTGACTCTTTGCAACCCCATGAACCCCAGCTACCAGGCCTCCCTGTCCATCACCAACTGCCAGAGTCCACCCAAACCCATGTCCAGTGAGTCAGTGATGTCATCCAACCCTCTAATCCTCTGTCGTCCCCTTCTCCTCCTGCCCTCAATTTTCCCAGTATCAGGGTCTTTTTAAATGACTCAGCTCTTTGCATCAGGTGGCCAAAATATTGGAGTTTCAGTTTCAACATCAGTCAACATCAATGAACACCCAGGACTGATCTGCTTTAGGACGGACTGGTTGGATCTCCTTGCAATCCAAGGGACTCTCAAGAGTCTTGTCCAACACCACAGTTCAAAAGCATCAATTCTTCAGCACTCAGCTTTTTTTTATAGTCAACTCTCATATCCATACGTGACTACTGGAAAAACCAAAGCCTTGACTAGATGGACCTTTGTTGACAAACTGATGTCTCTGCTTTTCAATATGTTGTCTACCTGTCATAACTTTCCTTCCAAGGAGTAAGTGTCTTTTAATTTCATGGCTGCAATCACCATTTGCAATGATTTTGGAGCCCCCCAAAATAAAGTCAGCCACGGTTTTCACTGTTTCCCCCTCATTTTTGCCATTAAGTAATGGGAACGGATGCCATGATCTTAATTTTCTGAATGTTGAGTTTTAAGCCAAATTTTTCATTCTCCTCTTTCACTTTCATCAACAGGCTCTTTAGTTCTTCTTCACTTTCTGCCAAAGGGTGGTATCACCTGCATATCTGAGTTTATTGACTTTTCTCCCGGCAATCTTGATTCCAGCCTGTGCTTCCTGCAGCCCTGCGTTTCTCATGATGTACTCTGCAGAGAAGATACATAAGCAAGGTCACAATATATAGCCTTGGTGTACTCCTTTTCCTATTTGGAACCAGTCTGTTGTTCAATGCCCAGTTCTAACTGTTGCTTCCTGACCTGCATACAGGTTTCTCAAGAGACAGGTCAGATGGTTTGATATTCCCATCTCTTTCAGAATTTTCCACAGTTTATTGTGTTCCACACAGTCAAAGTCTTTGGCATAGTCAGCAAAGCAGAAATACATGTTTTTGTGAAACTCTGTTGCTTTTCTGATGATCCAGCAGATGTTGGCAATTTGATCTCTGGTTCCTCTGCCTTTTCTAATACCAGCTTGAAAATCTGGAATTTCACAGTTCACGTATTGCTGAAGCCCGGCTTGGAGATCTATGATCATTAGTTTACCAGTGTGTGAAATAAGTGCAATTGTGCAGTAGTTTGAGCATTGTTTGGCATTGCCTTTCTTTGGGGTTGGAATGAAAGCTGAACTTTTCCTGTCCTGTGGCAGGAGTTTTCCAAATTTGCTGACATATTGAGTACAGCACTTTCACAGCATCATCTTTTAGGATTTGAAATAGCTCAACTGGAATTCCATCACCTCCACTAGCTTTGTTCATAGTGATAATTCTGAAGGCCCACTGGACTTCACATTCCAGGATATCTGGCTCTCCGTGAGTGATCACACCATCATGATTTTCTGGGGCTTTTGTCTATATGAATTATTTAATTCATGTGTTTCTTCACTGACTGACCTAACAGTTCTATATGTTCTGTTCTGAGTACTGCACGGAGAGTGGGAATGTAACAATAATATGAAATAAGATGAGAACTATCTGAACTGTCACAGGAATTTCCCTCAAGTAGTAAAAATATTTACTAACTTGAGAAAAGTTTGCTGAAGAGTGTGATGAGATGGTATATGCTGAGAGTGAGTAAATGGTACTGGGCATTGGTTCCTTTTGGAGGTCACGCACATGTCCCACAATGAGACAGTCCTGGTTTTATAATTTTGTATAGTTCTAAAAACCATTGATTATGTAGTTTAAAAGTAGTGATCTTTATGGTATATAAATGTAGTTTAAAATAATCCTTATTTTAAAAAGAAAAGCCATTGACTATATTCTATGAAATACTCCATAATAAATGTTTATTAAAATTTAATGAACAGATTTATGCATACAACACGTTTATGCCATTTTATAAACATACACTCACTATGTTACATTAAATAACAATGTGCTGATGGACACAGTCAGGTATCCTGCGGCCTCCCATGAAGTGAAGGGCAGCAATATCCCCAGAAAAGAAGCCCCAGTAATGGTCCAAAAAATGGACAATTCATGGAGATTTAAGGCAAAAGAAAGGTATCATAGGGGAGGAGAAGGCATAAGGAAGGAAACTATATATGAGGGAACTTCTGAAAACATCATAGAAGCTCACAGTTCCATTGTCATAATCCAAAAACACGCCAATCTTACCCAGAGGCCTTTTCACAAACTGCACTAAGGGTGGGGAGGTGGTGGACAGAATATACTGACTGTTCACCTTTGTAGAACGCAGAAAAAATGCTTCTTCAGCACCAATACTGATACTGGTATCACTTGTGAAGATGCTTTTACAGACCCCCAGAACCCAGCTGGAAGACTGGGCCACGTCCAGCTCCCAGTAATGCCTCCCGGAGGTGAAGCCCCAAGCTCCCCAGGACACAACACACGACCTGCCCTGGGGCTGTCTGGACACGATGGGGTGATCATCCTCAAACAGCGCACTTCCATCATCGAGGATCGCATGGTGAACGATCGTTGTCAGACTCAGAACATTATCCACTGTAGAAAGAGTAAAAACTGTGTTAGCCAGTTGAATTTCCATGTCTCTGAGAGGCAGAGGCTTTCTAGACAATAAGCTTTTTAATTTTCCTTCTCCAAGGAAATCAAAACAAAGACAGCAAAGGGAGTTAGAGTGACTCTTCTCTGAAGAATAAAAGTTATTACTATCTCTGTGGCATACAGAAGTACATCAAATCAAAGAGAAAATTAAAAAAAGACATATATCATGAACTGGGTGAAGTCTGACTTAGGTCAATCTCTTCAAAGTTTACTTTAGGATTCACCTAAAAGCATTGATTCTTATATTAGAAAACTTTTCTTGTGTCCTTTGTACTTAATACTATGGAAACTGCAGATGGCACTTTGTTATCACATGGACACTTATGGGGGTGTAATCTGTACCTATTACATTTTCAAAGGTCAAAAGAATTGATAGAAATCCATCTGTGAATAATTTGGAAGCTTCAAAAAAGATATTTTAACTGACAGTGTTCATGCATCCTTTGCCTTAAAGTTGTTGTAAGATTGAGAGCATTATAATTCTTCTACCAAAGCCCATTTCAATTTTTCTGTCATTTATTCCTAATTTTAGAAATGATAAATCTTCTTTGTACAATGTGTAATAAATGTAGCTGTAATGAAGTGAAACTGAAAGAGTTAGTCCTTCAGTCCTGTTTTACTCTTTGCGACCATGTGGACTGTGTGTAGCCCACCAGGCTCATCTTTCCATGGAATTGTCCAGGCAGGAATACTGGAGTGGATTTCCATTCCCTTCTCCAGGGACCTTCCCAACCCAAGGCTCCAACCTGGGTCTCCTGCATCGCAGGCAGACTCTTTATCATCTGAGCCACCAGGAAAGCCCATACAGTAAATTAAAAGCAGCAGTGATGGATTTAAGCTCAAGAGTGAAATAAACTGAGTAAACAACATATTGATGGTCACTCACAGAACCAAATATTCTGTCTCTATAATCACAGTAACAACCTGGTTGTTCTCCCTTTGCTCATCCTATGTCATATATATATATATGTGTGTGTGTGTGTGTGTGTGTGTGTGTGTGTGTGTGTGTATCTGGTTTTGCATTTTCAGGAAATTACAGGTGGCAAACATCAGACTTGGTGTTTATAATGTGACTATAGAGGCAACAAAAGAGTCTGAAATGCAGTATTTGGATGCAGTCTCAGAATCCACAGAATCATCTGTTCATTTCCAAGGCAAGCCATTCAATATCACAGTAATCCAACTCTATGCCTCAACCAGTAATGATGCAGAAAATGAAGTTGAACAGTTCTAGGAAGACCTACAAGACCTTCTAGAACTAACACCCAAAAAAGATGTCGTTTTCATTATAGGGGACTGGAATAAAAAAATAGGAAATCAACGAATACCTGGAGTAACAGGCAAATTTGGCCTTGGAGTACAGAATGAAGCAGGGCAAAGGCTAACAGAGTTTTGCCAAGAGAACGCACTGGTCATAGCAAACACCCTCTTCTAACAACATGTGAGAAGATTCTATACATAGATCACCAGATGGTCAATTTCAAAATCAGATTGATTATATTCTTTGCAGCCAATAATGGAGAAGCTTTACACAGTCAGTAAAATCAAGACCGAGAGGTGAGTGTGGTGCAGACCATGAAATCCTTATTGCCAAATTCAGACTTAAATTGAAGAAAGTAGGGAAAACCATGAGACCATTCAGGTATGACCTAAATCAAATCCCTTGTGACTATGCAGTGGAAGTGAGAAATAGATTCAGGGGATTAGATCTGATATAGAGAATGCCTGAAGAACTATGGACAGAGGTTCATGACACTGTACAGGAGGCAGTGATCAAGACCATCCCCAAGAAAAAGAAAAGCAAAAAGGTATATTGTTGTCTGAGGAGGCTTTATAAATAATGGTGAAAAGAAGAGTACATAAAGGAAAAGGAGAAAAGGAAAAATATGCCCATTTGAATGTAGAGTTCCAAAGAATAGCAAGGAGAGATAAGAAAACCTTCCTCAGCAATCAATGCAAAGAAATAGAGGAAAACAATAGAATGGGAAAGACTAGAGATCTCTTCAAGAAAATTAGAGATACCAACAGAATATTTCAGGCAAAAATGGGCACAATAAAGGACAGAAATGGTATGGACCTAACAGAAGCAGAAGATAATAAGAAGAGGAGGCAAGAATACACAAGAGAACTATACAAAAAAGATGTTCATGACCCAAATAACCACGATGGTGTGATCACTCACCTAGAGCCTGACATCATGGAATGCAAAGTCAAACGGGCCTTAGGAAGCATCACTATGAACAAAGCTAGTGGAGGTGATGGACTTCAGTTGAGCTATTTGATCCTAAAAGATGATGCTGTGAAAGTGCTTTACTCTATATATCAACAAATTTGGAAAACTCAGCAGTAGCCACAGGACTGGAAAAGGTCAGTTTTCATTCCAATCCCTTAGAAAGGCAATGCCAAAGAATGCTCAAACTATTGCACAACTGCACTCATCTCAAATGCGAGTAAAGTAATGCTCAAAATTCTCCAACCCAGGCTTCAACAGTACTTGAACCCTGAACTTCCAGATGTTCAAGCTGCATTTTGAAAAGCCAGAGGAACCAGAGATCAAATTACCAACATCTGCTGGATCATAAGAAAAAAAGAGAGTTCCAGAAAAACATCTATTTCTGCTTCATTGAATACACAAAGCCTTTGAATGTGTGGATCACATCAAGCTGTGGAAAATTCTAAAGAGATGGGAATACAAGACCACCTGTCTCCTGAGAAATCTGCATACAGGTCAAGAAGCAACAGTTAGACCTGGACATGGAACAACAGACTGTTTCCAAATCAAGAAAGGCATAAGTCAAGGCTGTATATTATCACCCTGCTTATCTAACTTAAATTCAGAGTACGTCATGAGAAATGCTTGACTGGATGAAGCCCAAGCTGGAATAATGACAGTTGGGAGAAATATAAATAATCTCAGATATGCAGATGATACCACCCTTATGGCAGAAAGTGAAGAAGAACTAAAGAGCCTCTTGATGAAAGTGAAGGAAGAGGGTGAAAAAGTTGGGTTAAAATCAATGTTCAGAAAACTAAGATCATGGCATCTGGTCCCATCACTTCATGGGAAATAGATGGGGAAACAACAAAAAAGTGATAGACTATTGGGGGGGGAGTGGTCCAAAGTCACTGCCAGTGGTGACTGCAGCCATGGAATTAAAAGATGCTTGCTCCTTGGAAGAAAATTTATGACCAAACTAAACAGCATATTAAAAAGCAGAGACATTACTTTGCTTACAAAGATCCATCTAGTCAAAGCTATGGTTTTTCCAGTAGTCATGTATGGATGTGAGACTTGGACTATAAAGAAAGGTGAGCATGGAAGTATTGATGTTTTTGAACTATGGTGTTGGAGAAGACTGTTGAGAGTCCCTTTGAAATCAAGGAGATCCAGCCAGTCCATCCTAGAGGAAATTGGTCCTAAATATTCACTGGAAGGACTGATGCTAAGGCTGAAACTCCAATACTTTGGCACCTGATGTGATGAACTCACTCATTTTAAAAGTCCCTGATGCTAGGAAATACTGAAGGTGGGAGGAGAAGGGAACGACAGAGGATGAGATGGTTGGGTGGCATCACTGGTTCAGTGGACATGAGTTTGAGTAAACTCCAGGAGTTGGTGATGGACGGGGAAGCCTGGCGTGCTGCAGTCCATGGGATCACAAAGAGTCAGACAAGACTGAGAGACTGAACTGAACTGAAAGAGGTAGAAAAGATGTTAGCAACTTCAAGGATTTATGCACCACCTTCATAACCAAAAAAGAAAAAAAAAAGAAATAAAATGAAAATGAAAGAAGGGTTGTTCCCAAGAAGCTCTAATGAAATGTAGTCCTGATCACCAAAAGGCTGACTCTTACCTCTGAAGTTGTTCAGCATGTGTAGAAATCCAGAGACAGGCCAGGAAGGGAGCTCTGGGTTCACGGGCTGAGGCTTCTGTATCTGTGCCAGATGAGTCCTGTACAAAGGACATCGATTCCATGTCAAGACCAATGGCTAATCACACGAGCATGGCAAAACAGCAGACTTTACCACAGGATCCCATATGTTCTTAGGATTCTCCTACTTTTGGTGATTTGCATATATAATATATTCTACTCATTTGAGAATATAAAAATGTTGCCATATATTTTACTAAATAGAAATTTCATCAAATTTCATTTTCCCCATTTTTCTCAGACAATATTCCAAATTTGCACTCACTAAACTTCATTCCCTTCCTCAATTCCATCGATTCAAAGATCCTGGGTATTTTACAGAGAGCAAAAAATTCAGGCTAAGCCTGTGAGACTTCACTCACAAAGCAGTCATCAAGGACGCATTCTGTGTCTAAACAGAAGTGCTCACTGACCAGAAATGTTTACTCTTGTCAGTCCAGCAAAGTGACTCAGGTCCAACCTGGCTGTCCTTGTCCTGAACGTCTCACTTAGAAGTGGGCAGCAGAAAGGTGCTCCGTGTGATGCAGGGCGCTTGCTGTGATGGAACAGGCTGAGTCACTGCTACTCAGTATTAATAAAATCACAGTCTCTTGTCATGGTAGGGAATATGCCTCTTTCATGCCTTTTTCACCCTTCAATTCACTAGGATAGGTGCTTCCTCTGTTATGTCTTAGAAAAATCCCTCACTAAGTTTTATTATGGTCAAGCTGGAGAGAATGGGTTGAGTAGGTGGAACAAAGCCCAGAATGTCAGCAGGTTTTCAGATATATTTGATTTCAGTCAAATGACAAGGAAACTACTGAGATCAAGGGTCAGAAACCCTTGAAATTCTTTTGAAATAAAATAGAAAATGGCCAAAAAGACAATGTTGGTAATCCATATGCTAGGGTTCTGTACTTGTGGATTCACACATGCATTCAATCTGTACATTCTGGGCTATGTATTTGCTTATTTATTCCTTTATTTTATAATAGGATCAGAGCTACTATTCTAACTATATTTCATATACAGTGCATACCAGTCAATCCCAAATTCCCAGTGTAAACTTCCTTCCCCTTTGCTTTTGTTCTGAGTGGAAAAAATTCACAAAACATTCCAGAAACTTCCAAAAATGTAAAAATTGAAAATGCCACATACCAGGGAATGACTTATGTAGCATTTACTTTATACTGTATATGTTGTAAAGTTGTCTAGAGATGACAAAGTGTACAGGAGCATGTGGATTAGTTATCTGTGAATAACATGGTATTATGTATAAAAGATCCTGTCCTGGGATTTAGATATGGGGGAGGACCTGAAATCAATCCCCAGGTCCCAAGCAAGAACTGTGGGTCCACGTCATCAAAAAGACAAAAATGTTTCAGAAATCAAAAATCATTAGTGTATACTCACATTTTCAGCACATTTTCCAAGCCCTGCAAAGGAAAAAAAAAATCATGTTAATCATTAGAGTTCTGTTTCCATCTCCTTTTCCTATTCTTGTTTCATAATAAGACATGGTTTTCTAAATCTAAGTAACACTCAGAAGCAATCTTCATAACAGACCCTAACCTAAGACATGATGGGCTTCCTCAGGTCTCATTAAGGAAGGAAAGGGGGCAGGAAGGGTCTGCACAATGCTGCAGCAACATCTAGGTTTCCAGTGTCACTCACTGCCCACTGCTGTCTTCAGGAAGCGATCTCACCATTTATGGTAACAATTAAGGTAAAGCAGACAATTGCATAAAAAGAACCATTGGTTGCATTAAAATTGATACCAGTTCTAAATATCTTGTCTGTATGACAGTAAGAACCTCAGTGTCTTCAGGAAGAGTGGATAACAGAGAGTGCAAGGAGATCCAACGAGTCCATTCTGAACGAGATCGGCCCTGGGATTTCTTTGGAAGGAATGATGCTAAAGTTGAAACTCCAGTACTTTGGCCACCTCATCTGAAGAGTTGACTTATTGGAAAAGATTCTGATGCTGGGAAGGATTGGGGACAGGAGGAGAAGGGGACAACAGAGGATGAGATGGCATCACTGACTCGATGGACTCATCGAGTCTCAGTGAACTCTGGGAGGTGGTGATGGACAGGGAGGCTTGGCGTGCTGTGATTCATGGGGTCGAAAAGAATCGGACATGACTGAGCGACTGATCTGATCTGATCTGATACTGAGATTTACTCCAAGAAAATTAACTTTCCCCTGGTCACAGAATCTTGCTGATTGTGTCTGTCTGTGATTGTATCTGTCTGAATAGGTAATATTTCAGTGTTACAGCACTCGTCTAGAAGAGTGTTTCTCTCTCTGAGGATGGACCCTCCTTTCTCACCTGGAGCAGCTCCATGTCTGGCTTGTGGCACATCTCAGTCAGCTCTTTGTACATTTCTTTCAGACTTTCTCTGTACTGAGACATTCTGAAAACACTCTCCTTGAGTTCTTCACAAATCTCTTTGGCTTCTCGCTCCAGGGCTTCCAGATGCAGTTGCTCCTCCTCCCGGAGCAACAGAAGCATCCTCTGATATTCAAGCTTGATCATCACCTTCCTTAAGGCCACATAGTCCTGCAGAGATAGTGGATCCAAAGCATTACGTATGTTCACATTCAAAAGAAAACTCCAAATATTATTTCCTTAGTGTCATCAAGGAAGTTCCTGACAAACTGCCACATGCATTCAAAGAGTCTTGAATATTTTCAGGTCCCTATTGCCCATGCTTTCTCTGAATTCCTAATCTCTTTCCCTGTTTAAATCAAGTCATCTGAGGCACCCCAGGCTGTCTCCCAAGGAAGATTCTTCCGGGTTCTTACTCCATCAGTTATTTCCTCTCCGACCTGAGTCTTGTTTTTTTCTTGTTCCTTTCTCTGATTCTTCTAAATATTCTTTCATGAAGTAAACCTCATTTTGAATATATGTATTTTCTTTTTTCCTGCATGCTGACCCTCTTCAGTCGTGCACAACTCTTTGTGACCTTGTGGACTATAGTTCACCAGGCTCCTCTGTCCATGGGATTCTCCAGGCAGGAATACTGGGGTGGGATGCTATTTCCTCCTCCAGGGCATCTTCCCAACCCAGGGATGTAATCCAGGTCTGTTGTGGCGCCCACACTGCAGGCAGCTTCTTTACCCCTGAGCCATCAGTTTTCCTCTAGGTATGACTCTCTTCCTCTCTTCTCCTTCACAGTCACAGTTAGTGCAATGCGTCTTATACCCCATGTCTGAAAAGGCTTATTCCAATCTTTAAAATGTGGCCTTGGAATACATTTCATGCCTTGATCTTCGAATGTACTAGCATTCTTTGAACTAGCATATATTAGCCTGTTCTCATTCCAATTACTGATCAGTCATTTGAAACCACTCCTCCAGGGAAGAGACCAGTAGCCTTTCACAGGAACCTAAAAAAAAATCTAAGGTAAAATTATATCAATATTTATACAAATAAATAGGAACATTTTTATTCTTACCTCAAAGGACTGAGTTGTGTTAGCTTCCTGATTCAGACAGATTTGGATTTCTTCTCTCATTTTCCATAAAGAGCTCATTCTCTTCAGGAGTTTCTCCTGCAAAATACCCACAGGATTTAGTGACACAGAAGATGACACTGTAAATTTAATCCCCTTATTCATGAGGAAAGGCATTTATTAGTTACACAGAAAACTTGACTTAGGAGGCTGTTGTCAGACTTTTCCACATTAATTTGATGCCAATATTTGAATATCAAGGAATAGAACTGTATACTAGAGAACTGGGGGGACTTTACAGATAATAGAATCCATGTCCCATGATACTTAGACTCAGACTCAAATAGCCCGAGTAAGAAAGCCTCAAGCTCCCATCAGAAGCCTGTGTCCCTGGTGCCACTCGCCCCGGGATGCTGCATTTCCACACGTGTGGACAATTGGGCAACAACACTGAGAGGACACATTATATGTGAGGATCCACATTCAGAAATCCCACCTCCACTATCTCCATCCCCAGCACCATCATAGCATCCTCATCTTCCTCTCTGACTTAGGAGCCTCTGGATCCCAAAAGTCTCGAGAGGCATCACCTACCCGGGATTCCTCAGCAGCCCTGTGTATTGGACTGTGGCTGTGAGCTGCGTGCTCGGGGCGTTCAGAGCAGGGCCCACAGAGCAGGGTCTGGTCAACCTCACAGAAGAGGCCTTTGGCTTCCTGGTGTGTCACACAGATCTGCTCCTCAGAGCTGTGGTCGTGGTCAGCTCTGGCCTGTCTGGCAAGGGAAGCCAGCCTCTTGAGGGCAATGTTGGTTTTGAAATTGGGCCTCTCTGATATTCCCCTGCACTCCGGGCACCTCCTTGGTGTCTGGCCTTCTTCCCAGCAAAGGCTCAGACAGGGACGGCAGAAGCTGTGCCCACAGTCTATGGTGACAGGGTCCAGGAAGCAGTTCATGCAGATGGAGCAGGTGAGTTCCCTCTGGAAGACCTGCAGTGTGTCTGAATCCATGTTTCTGAAAATTAAAGAAAGAAATAAGAGAGGGTAAGAGAAAAAGTCTTTCTTCTGCCCTCATCGGGAAAAATAAATCCTTTGGACAAAGTCCTGTCTTGAACTCTAATTTCCCTATTTGCTTACCTCCCCAGAACAAACCTAGAAATGGTGACTGCATACACCTTGGATTTACTATTATACAAAAGATGAAATACAGTAAGAGTCCTTAGCAACTTTTTTGTTCCAAATAAACCAGGATTCCAATCATACTAAAATTATTAATACATGGAGAAGCTTAAAGATTAGTGTGAGTGTGCTCCCTCCTGTCTGACTCGTTGCTACACCATGGACCATAGCCCACCAGACTCCTCTGCCCTTGGGATTTCCCAGGCGAGAATCCTGGAAAGGGTTGCCTTTCCCTTCTCCAAGGGCTCTTCCCAACTCAGCGGCTGAACCCATGTTTCCTGCGTCTTCTGCATTGGCGGGTGGACTCTTTACCACAGAACTCCCTGGAAGTCCTTAAAGATTAGAATGGAGGGTAAGTGTTGGGATGACTTCAGAGTTACTTTTATTAGCTGACTCTGACAGAAGTACACACAGAACCTCAGTCTGTCTCTCTCTCGACCTCCACGACTCCCTGACTGGAAGCTACACTAGCACACCCTTCCTTTTTCTCCTCATGGCCTCAGTTCCTTCCATCATCAAAGTGACAGAAGTGCTTTTCTAAAGATAAAGAAATTTGTTTACAAAGAACTTAAACTTCATACAATCAATGTTGGCTTTAATCTGATGTCCTAAAGAGTTCAGAGCTTGCTTCCAGCTTAAATAACAAAACTGCTCCTTTCAAGACAAATAGAAGAAAAAAAAAATGTCACTTCTAACTCAGGAAAGCAAGTTTTCCCGGAGTCGGTTCATATCATCATAGCATGTCATATTTTGAACTGGTGAATGTTCAGGTATCACAATAATCAGGAAACAATAGTCAGCATGAATATAATCATTTGTAGACTGATAGCATCAAGGACCATGATACTATTTAAACAATAATAGGAGAACTTAATATGTGTTGCCTAGTATTTCTCAGCATTGAATTAAATCATTTTCTATAGATTAACTGCTTTCATCATCTCAACAATATTTACTAATTTTCTATTTTTACCCACATTTGATAAGGAGGTTACTTGATATCGTGTAGGCAAAAATAAGTTATTTGTCTGCAAATCCCACATGGAATCAATGCTTGAGGAAGTGCTCAAACATAGATAGTACTAACAGAATAAATACAACTAGGTTTTGTGTCCAGGACTGCCATTAAAGTTTTATTTTTAACTGAACATATCAGAATTTCATTGTACCTTGATCAGAACTCACCTTTGGTTGTAGTTAATGAAGTTTCCACTCCTTTTCAGTGGGTAAGTCTCAAATTCAGTTCAGGATTTAGATGCTCCACTGCTGGTGGCAGAAACTTTGAAAAGTCTTCACAGCTCAGCCAACTCCACACACCACAGCTCTGGGCTCCAGAGAAGATTGAACTTGGTTCTTGCTGAATGTTTTATATTCTCCAATGACCACGCCCATTTCTTCCAAGTGATAGGGTTACCAACTCCATGAAAAGGTATAGGTGCATGTGATTAGATTTTGCAGATTTGGAAACACATCAGGATGCCAATGATTGAATTCAAATGTTTGAAACCTACTTGATGCAATTGCCACAATCCAACCTCTGATAAAAGTCTCACCATGAATTCACCTTTGTAACGTATGGAGTTTTTGTTTTGGAATAAACTATCCAAGTATAAATTTCACACCTCCATTTAATGAACTAATTATAGTTTTAATAGCACCTACCCATCTAGACCTATCACCCACTAGATTTACTTGCCTTTCTGAATTTGCCTGCATTCATTTGGAGATATTTTTCAGAATGAGGAATCCCTCACATTCTATTTTTCAACCCGTGTACTCAAGCTCCCCCTAAATACACATAGTGCTCTGGCCAAGATAGCCAGAAGTTGTTGTTTGGAAGTAACTGAACTCTCCAGGACTGAATTTCATATCTTCATTTCACAACTATATGGTAGTCCTGATTCCAGCAACCAGTAATCTCACCAGTAATGAGTGAGAGTGTGTGAGTGCTAAGTTTCTTCAGTTGAGTCAGATTCTGCAAAACCCAGGGACTGTAGCCCACCAGACTCCTCTGTCTGTGGGATAATCTAGGCAAGAATACTGGAGTGGATTGCCATGCACTCCTCCAGGGGTTCTTCCCAACCAAGGGATCGAACCCTCAGCTCTTATGTGTCCTGCATCGGCAGGTTCTTTACCATTAGCACCACCTGGGAAGCCCACAAGTGAGAAGAGGGATGTGATTTTCCCTCTAGGAGTCGCAGTGACTCAGTTTCTTCCATCACAGCAAGCCTGCTTGTTCTCTAAAACGCAGCAAACTTTGCCTTACCTGATATGGAATAGGGGAAGGGAATGAAGTTCAATGAGTTGAAAATTGAAATAATATCTGAAAAAAAGAGGAAAGGTTAAATTGG
The DNA here is from genome assembly GCF_003369695.1 of Bos indicus x Bos taurus. Lineage (NCBI taxonomy): Eukaryota > Metazoa > Chordata > Mammalia > Artiodactyla > Bovidae > Bos > Bos indicus x Bos taurus. Next base: position 45,502,047 of record NC_040104.1, read on the forward strand.
ATATAATTTATATTTTGAAAACATAATATGATAAGATTTTATATTCCCAAAGGCGCCATTGCTGGTTTTTAATTTTCTCTTTATTATAATTAAATATACTATTCATTGCACAAAGAATATTTATTATTTGTAAAATCAGGAAGAATTGACAAAAAAGATTAAAATTGTCTTAGGTCAAATAATTGTAAGGATCATATACGGAATCTAAATATTAGATCCATATCAAGTAACTGAAAGGCAAGAAATATGTGAACATGGTTATCTGGAACATCCTTTTTGAAGTTTCCTGTATTCATTGATAAAGTGCTATCAAATTTTTGGACCCTTGAAAATGTAATAGGTAGAGAAAATCCCCCAGTAAATATGCATGTGATAGCAAAGTGCCATCTACATGCTCCACGCATTTAAGAAAAGGGACATAAGAAAAACTTTCTACTAAAAGATAAAAATAATGTTTTGGGTGAGTCCTGAAATAAAGTATCAAGATAACGGAGCTTGTGCGTGTTCAGTTGTGTCTGACTCTGTGACTCCATGGACTATATAGCCTGCCAGACTCCTCTGTCCATGGGATTTCCCAGGAAGAATATTGGAGGAGGTTGCCATTTCCTTTTCCAGGGGATCTTCCTGACCCAGATTTCAAACCGTATCTCCTGTGTCAGCTGCATTAGCAGGCAGATTTTTTTTTTTTTTTTTTTTTTTTGCCACTGAGCCTCCTGGGAAGCCCCAAAGTATCAAGAGGCTGACATTAAATCAGACTTCACAGTTTATAATATACCTCTCTTGCTTTTGTTTTACTCTATGTGATTGGAGGTGTTTCTATATGCGGTAGTGATACTAATAACTTTTGTTCTTCCTAGAAAAGTCAGTCTGAACTCTCTGGGTTTTGTGCTCTGTCTTTCCTCTGAGAAGGGAAACTGAACTAACTCATTGAATACAGAGACTTTCTCTCTGCGGATATGGAAATGCCATTAACTGATCTGGTTTTTCTCTTTCTCCCTTGGATAACATTCTCAGTCTGAAAATTACCATTCATGGAGGAGGAGCCAAGATGGCGGAGGAGTAGGACGGGGAGAACACTTTCTCCCCCATAAATTCATCAAAAGAGCATTTAAATGTCGAGTAAATTCCACAAAACAACTTCTGAATGCCGGCAGAGGACATCAGGCACCCAGAAAAGCAACCCAACTCTTCGAAAGGAGGTAGGAAAAAATATTAAAGACAAAAAAAAGAGACAAAAGAGGGAGGGACGGAGTTCCGTCCCAGGAAGGGAGTCTTAAAAAGAGAGAAGTTTCCAAACACCAGGAAACCTTCTCACTGCCGAATCTGTGCCGAGCTTTGGAAGCACAGAGGGCAACATAACAGGGAGAAAAAATAAATAAACAATTAAAACTTGCAGATTGCTAGCCCTACGGTAACTCCCCCAGCGGAGAAGCAGCGCAGACGCCTGCATCCGCCATTAGCAAGCGGGAGCTGGGCAGGGAGGCGCGGCACGGGCTGCATCTCTGAGAGTAAGAATCTGGCCTGAATACCCTGAGCGCTATCTGAGCGAAATAATTTGGGCTAGCAAACCAGACTGTGGGATATCTACCACGCGAAAAGCCAGCCCTAACCTAAGACACCACCAGGCCCGCACATGGAACAAAGGACTAAACAGAGATAGCTGGCTGCAGACCTTCCCCCTCCGGTGACAGGCAGCCAGAGCCGGAAGGGGGCAATCACAGCCCCAGAGAGACATTATCTATAAAACTGTAAGCAGGCTTCTTTGCTAACAAAAACTTATTGGGGGTCTGGACGGTCAACATGTGCCTGAGAAGGTGCGCCGGTTTTACACCCAGATAACCGAGTGGCGGGGAGGCGATAAGTCGCAGCATTGGCGCTCGCCAAACACCTCATCACCTGATCTGCTCGGACCTGGGAAGAGCACAAAACGCAGGCCCAACTGAGTCTGCGCCTCTGAGGACTACCCGAGTGCCTGAACCTGAGCGGCTTGGACCTGGGAGGTACATGCAACCCAGGGCCAGCCTCAGATTGTTCCCGGCAGAACAACCTAGAGCCCGAGCAGCGTGGGCAGGGAGGCTACACGTGCCGTGCGCGGGGCAGATCCAGTGTGGCTGAAGCACTGCGAGCACACGCCAGTGTTATTTGTTTGCAGCATCCATCCCTCCCTCCCCACAGCGCGACTGAACAAGTAAGCCTAAAAAAAAAAAAAAAAGTGTCCTCCACCGTCCCCTTTGTGTCAGGGCGGAAACCAGACACTGAGAGACCAGCAAACAGAAGAAGATATAACAGAGGGAAACGCCTTGGAAGCTACAGGCAATAGATCAAAACCCTGTGGTTACTACGGACTACATAGGAAGGGGCCTATAGATCTTGAGAAATATAAGTCAGACCAAGGAACTAGCCAAAAATGAACTGAACCCACAATACCCACAACAAAACCAAGAAAATCCTAGATATATTTTTATTATTTTATGATCATTCTTTCTTTTTTTTAAATTTTTTTTTAAATTTTAAGTCCTCTATTGTTCCTTTAATTTTCAGTTTTATAACCTATTACTTTGCAAAAAAAAAAAAAGACCCTATTTTTTTCTTCTTCAGCAAACTTCATATATATGTATTTTATAATTTTTTGACCTTGTTTTTTTTTTTTCCTTCTTCTTTTCTTTAACATTGTATTTTTGAAATTCCAAACTCTACTTTAGATTTTTAATTTTAGCTTTTTGGTATATGTTATCAATTTTGTACCTATAGTTTTTTTTTTTTATAATTTCTGTGACTTTTTTTTTTTTTCTTCTTCTCTGCTTCTTTCTCTTCTTCTTTTATATAACATTGTATATCTGAAATTCCAAACTCTACTCTAGATTTTTAATTTATGCTTTTTGGTATTTGATATCAATTTTGTACCTGGTATTTTCTTTATAATTTTTGCGACATTGTTTGTTTTTATTTGTTTGTTTTCTCTCTTTATTTTTCTTCTTTTTTTTTAACATTGTATTTTTGAAATTCCAAACTCCACTCTAGATTTTTAATTTTTGCTTTTATGTATTTGTTACCAATTTTGTACCTTTAAGAACCCAATCTTCAGGACCCATTTTTCACTAGGGAGCGAGATTACTGGCTTGACTGCTCTCTCTCCCTTTGGACTCTCCTTTTTCTCCACCAGGTCGCCTGTGTCTCCTCCCTAACCCCTCTCTACTTTACCCAACTTTGTGAATTTCTGTGTGTTCCAGACGGTGGAGAACACTTAGGGAACTGATTACTGGCTGGATCTGTCTCCCTCCTTTTCATTCCCCCCTTTTATCCTCTGGCCACCTCTGTCACCTTCCTCCTTCTTCTCTTCTCTGTATAACTCCGTGAACATCTCTGAGCGGTCCAGTTGTAGAGTGCACATAAGGAAGTGACTACTGGCTAGCCCCCTCTCTCCACTATTGATTCCACCTCATCTCATTTGGGTCACCTCTAACTCCCTCCTTCCTCTTCTCTTCTCCATGTAACCCTGTGAAGCTCTCTGAGTGACCCTCACAGTAGAGAAACTTTTCATCTTTAATGTAGATGTTTTATCAATGGTGCTGTATAGAAGGATAAGTTTAGAAACTACTGTAAAAATAAGACCGATAACCAGAAGCAGGAGACTTAAGTCCAAACCCTGACTCCAGAGAACTCCTGACTCCAAGGAACATTAATTGACAGGAGCTCATCAAATGCCTCCATACCGACACTGAAACCAAGCACCACACAAGGGCCAATAAGTTCCAGGGCAAGACATACCAAGCAAATTCTCCAGCAACAAAGGAACACAGCCCTGAGGTTCAAGATACAGGCTGCCCAAAGTCACCCCGAAACTATAGACATCTCATAACTCATTACTGGACACTTCATTGCATTCCAGAGAGAAGAAATACAGCTCCACCCACCAGAACACCGACACAAGCTTCCCTAAACAGGAAACCTTGACAAGCCACCTGTACAAACCCACACACAGCAAGGAAACGCCACAATAAAGAGAACTCCACAAACTGCCAGAATAGAGAAAGGACACCCCAAACTCAGCAATTTAAACAAGATGAAGAGACAGAGGAACACCCAGCAGATAAAGGAACAGGATAAATGCCCAAGAAACCAAACAAAAGAGGAAGAGATAGGGAATCTACCTGATAAAGAATTCCAAATAATGATAGTGAAATTGATCCAAAATCTTGAAATTAAAATGGAATCACAGATAAATAGCCTGGAGACAAGGATTGAGAAGATGTAAGAAAGGTTTAACAAGGACCTAGAAGAAATAAAAAAGAGTCAATATATAATGAATAATGCAATAAATGAAATTAAAAACACTCTGGAGGCAACAAATAGTAGAATAACAGAGGCAGAAGATAAGATTAGTGAATTAGAAGATAGAATGGTAGAAATAAATGAATCAGAGAGGATAAAAGAAAAACGAATTAAAAGAAATGAGGACAATCTCAGAGACCTCCAGGACAATATTAAACGCTACAACATTCGAATCATAGGGGTTCCAGAAGAAGAAGACAAAAAGAAAGACCATGAGAAAATACTTGAGGAGATAATAGTTGAAAACTTCCCTAAAATGGGGAAGGAAATAATCACCCAAGTCCAAGAAACCCAGAGAGTCCCAAACAGGATAAACCCAAGGCAAAACACCCCAAGACACATATTAATCAAATTAACAAAGATCAAACACAAAGAACAAATATTAAAAGCAGCAAGGGAAAAACAACAAACAACACACAAGGGAATTCCCATCAGGATAACAGCTGATCTTTCAATAGAAACTCTTCAAGCCAGGAGGGAATGGCAAGACATACTGAAAATGATGAAAGAAAATAACCTACAGCCCAGATTATTGTACCCAGCAAGGATCTCATTCAAGTATGAAGGAGAAATCAAAAGCTTTTCAGACAAGCAAAAGCTGAGAGAATTCTGCACCACCAAACCAGCTCTCCAACAAATACTAAAGGATATTCTCTAGACAGGAAACACAAAAACGGTGTATAAACTCGAACCCAAAACAATAAAGTAAATGGCAACGGGATCATACTTATCAGTAATTACCATAAACGTAAATGGGTTGAATGCTTCAACCAAAAGACAAAGACTGGCTGAATGGATACAAAAACAAGACCCCTACATATGTTGTCTACAAGAGACCCACCTCAAAACAGGTTACACATACAGACTGAAAGTGAAGGGCTGGGAAAAGATTTTCCATGCAAATAGGGACCAAAAGAAAGCAGGAGTAGCAATACTCATATCAGATAAAATAGACTTTAAAACAAAGGCTGTGAAAAGAGACAAAGAAGGTCACTACATAATGATCAAAGGATCAATCCAAGAAGAAGATACAACAATTATAAATATATATGCACCCAACACGGGAGCACCGCAGTATGTAAGACAAACGCTAACAAGTATGAAAGGAGAAATTAACAATAACACAATAATAGTGGAAGACTTTAATACCCCACTCACACCTATGGATAGATCAACTAAACAGAAAATTAATAAGGAAACACAAACGTTAAATGATACAATAGACCAGTTAGACCTAATTGATATCTATAGGACATTTCATCCCAAAACAATGAATTTCACCTTTTTCTCAGGCGCACATGGAACCTTCTCCAGGATAGATCACATCCTGGGCCATAAAGCTAGCCTTGGTAAATTCAAAAAAATAGAAATCATTCCAAGCATCTTTTCTGACCACAATGCAGTAAGATTAGATCTCAATTACAGGAGAAAAACTATTAAAAATTCCAACATATGGAGACTGAACAACACGCTGCTGAATAACCAACAAATCACAGAAGAAATCAAAAAAGAAATCAAAATTTGCATAGAAACGAATGAAAATGAAAACACAACAACCCAAACCCTGTGGGACACTTTAAAAGCAGTCCTAAGGGGAAAGTTCATAGCAATACAGGCACACCTCAAGAAACAAGAAAAAAGTCAAATAAATAACCTAACTCTACACCTAAAGCAACTAGAAAAGGAAGAAATGAAGAACCCCAGGGTTAGTAGAAGGAAAGAAATCTTAAAAATTAGAGCAGAAATAAATGCAAAAGAAACAAAAGAGACCATAGCAAAAATCAACAAAGCCAAAAGCTGGTTCTTTGAAAGGATAAATAAAATTGACAAACCATTAGCCAGACTCATCAAGAAACAAAGGGAGAAAAATCAAATCAATAAAATTAGAAACGAAAATGGAGCGATCACAACAGACAACACAGAAATACAAAGGATCATAAGAGACTACTATCAACAATTATATGCCAATAAAATGGACAATGTGGAAGAAATGGACAAATTCTTAGAAAAGTACAACTTTCCAAAACTCGACCAGGAAGCAATAGAAAATCTTAACAGACCCATCACAAGCATGGAAATTGAAACTGTAATCAAAAATCTTCCAGCAAACAAAAGCCCTGGTCTAGACGGCTTCACAGCTGAATTCTACCAAAAATTTAGAGAAGAGCTAACACCTATTCTGCTGAAACTCTTCCAAAAAATTGCAGAGGAAGGTAAACTTCCAAACTCATTCTATGAGGCCACCATCACCCTAATACCAAAACCTGACAAAGATCCTACAAAAAAAGAAAACTACAGGCCAATATCACTGATGAACATAGATGCAAAAATCCTTAACAAAATTCTAGCAAGCAGAATCCAACAACACATTAAAAAGATCATACACCATGACCAAGTGGGCTTTATCCCAGGAATGCAAGGATTCTTCAATATCCACAAATCAATCAATGTAATACACCACATTAATAAATTGAAAAATAAAAACCATATGATTATCTCAATAGATGCAGAGAAAGCCTTTGACAAAATTCAACATCCATTTATGATAAAAACTCTCCAGAAAGCAAGAATAAAAGGAACATACCTCAACATAATAAAAGCTATATATGACAAACCCACAGCAAACATTATCCTCCATGGTGAAAAATTGAAAGCATTTCCTCTAAAGTCAGGAACAAGACAAGGGTGCCCACTTTCACCATTACTATTCAACATAGTTTTGGAAGTTTTGGCCACAGCAATCAGAGCAGAAAAAGAAATAAAAGGAATCCAAATTGGAAAAGAAGAAGTAAAACTCTCACTATTTGCAGATGACATGATCCTCTACATAGAAAACCCTAAAGACTCCACCAGAAAATTACTAGAACTAATCAACGAATAGAGTTAAGTTGCAGGATATAAAATCAACACACAGAAATCCCTTGCATTCCTGTACACTAATAATGAGAAAACAGAAAGAGAAATTAAGGAAACAATTCCATTCACCATTGCAACAGAAAGAATAAAATACCTAGGAATATATCTACCTAAAGAAACTAAAGACCTATATATAGAAAACTATAAAACACTGGTGAAAGAAATCAAAGAGGACACTAATAGATGGAGAAATAGACCATGTTCATGGATCAGAAGAATCGATATAGTGAAAATGAGTATACTACCCAAAGCAATTTATAGATTCAATGCAATCCCTATCAAGCTACCAACAGTATTCTTCACAGAGCTAGAACAAATAATTTCACAATTTGTATGGAAATACAAAAAACCTCGAATAGCCAAAGCGATCTTGAGAAAGAAGAATGGAACTGGAGGAATCAACCTACCTGACTTCAGGCTCTACTACAAAGCCACAGTTATCAAGACAGTATGGTACTGGCACAAAGACAGAAATATAGATCAATGGAATAAAATAGAAAGCCCAGAGATAAATCCACGCACATATGGACACCTTATCTTTGACAAAGGAGGCAAGAATATACAATGCATTAAAGACAATCTCTTTAACAAGTGGTGCTGGGAAATTTGGTCAACAACTTGTAAAAGAATGAAACTAGACCACTTTCTAACACCATACACAAAAATAAACTCAAAATGGATTAAAGATCTCAACATAAGACCAGAAACTATAAAACTCCTAGAGGAGAACATAGGCAAAACACTCTCTGACATACATCACAGCAGGATCCTCTATGACCTACCTCCCAGGATATTGGAAATAAAAGCAAAAATAAACAAATGGGACCTAATTAACCTTAAAAGCTTCTGCACATCAAAGGAAACTATTAGCAAGGTGAAAAGACAGCCTTCAGAATGGGAGAAAATAATAGCAAATGAAGCAACGGACAAACAACTAATCTGAAAAATATACAAGCAACTCCTACAGCTCAACTCCAGAAAAATAAATGACCCAATCAAAAAATGGGCCAAAGAACTAAATAGACATTTCTCCAAAGAAGACATACAGATGGCTAACAAACACATGAAAAGATGCTCAACACCACTCATTATCAGAGAAATGCAAATCAAAACCACTATGAGGTACCATTTCACACCAGTCAGAATGGCTGCAATCCAAAAGTCTACAAATAATAAATGCTGGAGAGGGTGTGGAGAAAAGGGAACCCTCTTACACTGTTGGTGGGAATGCAAACTAGTACAGCCACTATGGAGAACAGTGTGGAGATTCCTTAAAAAACTGGAAATAGAACTGCCTTATGATCCAGCAATCCCACTGCTAGGCATACACACTGAGGAAACCAGAAGGGAAAGAGACACATATACCCCAATGTTCATCACAGCACTGTTTATAATAGCCAGGACATGGAAGCAACCTAGATGTCCATCAGCAGATGAATGGATAAGAAAGCAGTGGTACATATACACAATGGAGTATTACTCAGCCATTAAAATGAATACATTTGAATCAGTTCTAATGAGGTGGATGAAAATGGAGCCTATTATACAGAGTGAAGTAAGCCAGAAGGAAAAACACCAATGCAGTATACTAACGCATATATATGGAATTTAGAAAGATGGTAACAATAACCCGGTGTACGAGACAGCAAAAGAGACACTGATGTATAGAACAGTCTTATGGACTCTGTGGGAAAGGGAGAGGGTGGGAAGATTTGGGAGAATGACATTGAAACATGTAAAATATCATGTAAGAAACGAGTTGCCAGTCCAGGTTCGATGCACGATAATGGATGCTTGGGGCTAGTGCACTGGGATGACCCAGAGGGATAGTATGGGGAGGGAGGAGGGAGGAGGGTTCAGGATGGGGAACACATGTATACCTGTGGTGGATTCATTTTGATATTTGGCAAAACTAATACAATTATGTAAATTTTAAAAATAAAATAAAATAAAAAAAAAAAAAAGAAAATTACCATTCACAATGTGAGCCTTTCAGAGGATGATACAAGTGTGATGTTTGAAATTACCATTACTGATTTTTATTTTGAAAAATAAACATATAACAAAAAATGTAAGTGTTGCTCCAGAAAAATATTGAATCCAAAACAGTATATAAAGGCTTCAGCTACATAGTTTAAACTCCTACAGGCCAGAATTCCAAGGCTATTGCAGTGGGAGGGAGAGCAGAAAGAGATCCTCAGGCCTCTCTGACCTGCAGGGCTGGAGACAAGCAGCCCCAACCCCAACTCAGGGTCAAGGTTTCCCCCTGGAGATGGGCGTTTGGAGTCCTTTTTCTGGCATCATCGCTGATGGAGCCACCTCCTTCTACAGAGATGTGCCTTCCCCGAGAGCAGCGAGTCTTTCAGGAGAGCCTGGTCTGCCAGGGTCTGAGCCCGGGCCATCCTGGTGGTCAGTGGGCTCCAGCCCCGCCACTGAGGGACCCGCCCGAGGGGGGCACATGGGGCTGGAGGCGCTCAGACCCCTGTTCCAGGGGCTTCGGGAGGGACGCCAAGTCCGCATGGCCACAGGGCTCAGACCCCGCGTTTCTGGGAAGGATTTTGGTTTCTGTCTGCCCAGGAACCCAAAGGCCCAGTAGGGAGTCAGGAGGACGTGCATGGCCATGCGAGAATGGCCTTATTCCTGGATCTTAAATGGGCTGCTCCAGGGAACCCCAATATGTTTTTGTCTGCAAGTGCCTGACAGGGCCCCAGACTCCGGCCGTCCTGAGGATACTGTTTCCCGACAGACGTGGCCCGAGTGTCAGAAAAGAACTCAGATCCGCGGGCACCATGTGCGGGTCTTGGCGAGAGTCAGTGTTGGAAACAGGGGTTCTGGACCACTGAGCTGGAGGGGGTTGGTTCATGTGGATTCTGGGGCTGCGGCCTCATGGAGGCTCTCAGGAGCTCCGCTGCTCCTGAACCCTGCAGTTTCCCCGGCATTGCACCTGCCCACCTGCCACCTCCTCCTGTGGGAGGCCCCAAGGGTGGTTCTCTGTCCAGGGTGAACTCAGGAGAGAAGTGACTGAGTCAGAAAAAGAAAGATAAATATCTTGTGATAGTGACCATATGTGGAATCTAAAATAATGGTACCAATGAGGTTATTTACAAAAGAAAGACACAGATGGAGAAAACAAACTTAGGTTTCCAGGCGCTAAGAAACAGGGTGGAGGATGGGAGGTATAAAGTGGGGATCTGGATGATCATACACCCATTACTATGCATGAAACTGTCAGAAATAAGGATCTACTGTGTAGCACGGGAAATTCTCTTCTATACTCTGTAATGACCTGTATGGGAAAAAATCCTTTATAAAAAAGAGTGGATACATGTATGTATATAATTGATTCACCAGACTGTACAAGAGAAACTAAAATAACCTTGAAAATCAAGGATAGTCCAATAAAATTGAATAACTTTCTCATCTAGTAACCTTCCCTGATGAAGTATCATGGCCCATCATTGAATAAATAGAAAAATGTTTTGAGGACTAGAATGGAAACACAGTATAATAAAGAAAACCTGAAGAGATAGTTGCCCAAACTTAACAGACAATATAATATTTCTTTCACAAATTGTCTATTATTTTCTAGTCAATCTTGTACAAAACAATGACATAATGTTTAACTCCACAACCTAACATCAATATTTCCACTGTGCATACATATTGAATAATAGAATGAGAAGGTATGTGGTCATATGCAAGTAATGAGGATCAGGAGTCTTAGAGAAAACCAACGACAGCTATTGTGTGTGGAGTCACAGACATAGAGAGAAAAGCAATAGTGTGTAAGCTAAACAGAAGAACAAAACAAAAAATAAGCAAATAAAAATATTCTGAGGGAAAATTTTAATGCAGAACTGAATGAAAAAAATAAAACGTGAAAGAATTTTAGTTCAGTGAGGTTGAGAATACCTGTCAGAGACTAGAGGGCTATCTCAGTGCAGTCAGTGGTATTTTGGGGATACTGAGTGTCCCGTGTCGAAAAATGGAATCTGAAGGCCTCTGCCTTCTGAAGAAGTGTCACAGAGCAAATACAGGCAAACTCAGACAGACAAGTAAATCTAGTGGGTGATGAGCCTGGATGGGTCAATGAAATTAGGACTATTATACTGTTCATGAAATGAAGGTATGAAATTCATATTTGGGGAGTTCAATTATTTCCAAACAACAACTTCATGGATAACAAGTGTAAACCATGGTGTGACTTCACCATGAATGAAATATGTAAAGACATATATATGAAACACACACACACACACATATATATACATATTTTTTGTGTATATATATGTATGCACACTTGTGTGTTGTGTATATATGTGTGTGTGTGTGCGCACATGAGAGGAGCTTGTATCAGAGGAGACTAGTGAGATTTGAAACCATGCTGCTCCCTTCCCTCTCCTCCTCCCACAATTCCACGCTCTCATTCAGTTTCCTGTCTGTTCCATTCCTACCACCAACATGAGCAGGTTGTCTAGGAAGTTACAGCTCTTTAATGGGAGATTTAAGCGATTTTTGTCTTAATTTCCAAGTTTCATTTCACTTAATAGCGTCCCATGTTGACCACAATTCTTTAGAGTAAGAGAAGTTTGAATTAATCAGATAGACTGGAGTTAAAAACTTATTGCCATGGAAGGGTTTAGGAAATTTGAGAAAGTTTCCAAAATACGTGTTTGGTGTGCACAGTGCACGTGTCCTTAGCCACGTCTGACTCTTTGGGACCCTTTGGACTGTAGCCCACAAGGTCCTCTGTCCATTGAATTTTTCAGTCAAGAATACTGGAGTAGGTTGTCATTTCCTCCTCCAGGGGATCTTCCTGACCCAGGGATCAAACCCGTGTCTTATGTGTCCCCTACCTTACATTTTATGTGAATTCTTTACCCACTGAGTCATCAGGAGAAAAAAAAAAAACACCAAAAACCTACATGACATACGGGCTTCCCTGATAGCTCAGTTGGTAAAGAATCCAGCTGCAATGCAGGAGATCCCAGTTCAATTCCTAATTCAGGAAGATCCGGTGGAGAAGGGATAGGCTACCCACTCCAGGTAAAGAATCCAGCTGCAATGCCGGAGATCCCAGCTCAATTCCTAATTCAGGAAGATCCGGTGGAGAAGGGATAGGCTACCCACTCCAGTATTCTTGGGCTTCCCTTGTGGTTCAGCTGGTAAAGAATTTTCCTGCAACGTGGGAGACTTGGGTTTGATCCCTTGGTTTGAAAGATTCCCCTGGAGAAGGGAATGGCTACCCATGCCAGTATTCTTGCCTGGAGAATTCCATGGACTGTATAGTCCATGGGTGGCAAAGAGTTGCACAGGACTGAGTGACCTTCACTTTTAGATGACATAGTGGAGGAGAGCAGGAGACCAGGAGAGGCAGGAGACCAGGAGAGGGCGCTGTCCTGTACTGTTAGGAACTTTACACCTTGGAAACCACAGGGGAGTCCAGTAAAATCCTTTTTAACAATGAAGTTGTCTCTCATAGAAGAGCCTCCACCTAGATTCTTTCTGGAAAAAAATAACAGGCTATGACATTCTTGGAGTTCTGATTGGAAAAATATCAGTCTCAAGCACAATCAGCAAATCTACAGAAGAAACTGGGAAATATTGTAAAAATTGTGAGATTATAAAGGGTAGGGAAATCACAGCTACGTTTCTCTGATTGCTTTTCACAGCACAGGAAAGTTGTGACCTGTGTATTGCTGCAAGTTCACAGCAAGTGGCTGAGCCTGACCATCGCCCAGTGATGGCTCCTGAAATAGGCTCCGGGGTCACAGGCCCGCACATGGACAGCAAGACTGACTCATTACTGCAGTGAGGATTCCCGCAAGAGTTCCTCTTTTGGTGCCAAAGGCTTCATCAATGTTTACTAATACACATTAACCTGAAAAAGTTCATCAGAACTTTTTCTCATTTTATACTAATCAGGCAGAAACATCAGGTGAATTTGTATCATTCTTAGAAAATCTTTCTCATTTTTCTTTTTGCCTGTCTGCTTCCACTGTCATGACTCTCAGAGGCACTTGCCTCTGTTACCTACAACCTGAGGAAAATTAGCTGCTGTTTCCTTCTCCAGGGGATCTTACTGATCAAGGATTGAACTCGCAACTTTTGTGTTTCTTGCATTGGCAGGCAGATTTTTTACTTCTGTGCCACCTGGGAAGCCCCATATAATAATATTACACTATAGATATTTCATATCTCAAGCTAATGAAATTTTTTTGGTTGTGACTTTGAAAATCAGTTTCCTATCTCGTTGACATTATTCATTATTATTTTATTTGTAATATGTTCGGTAGATTTTGGAAAACTTCAATAACCATAGAATAATATTTCACAGTTTTAACTCTTTCACTCATGTATTTGCTTATTAATTCACCTTTATTTATTGTGTGCCACGTTCTAAGTGCTGAACTGGACAGTGGGAACAGAGAAGTAAATAAGGCAAAGACTGTGCTTACTTTCTCAGAATCTGCAGTCCCCTAGTAAAATGCACCTAGGTATTTAAAGAAATTCTGTTGAATATTATGATAAGATGGTATCTCACCAGAGAGTATGTTTTAATAGAAACTAAGCTGAGCTGTGAGTGAACTCCAGGAGTTGGTGATGGACAGGGAGGCCTGACGTGCTGCGATTCATGGGGTCTCAAAGGGGGTCAGACACAACTGAGCCACTGAACTGACTGAACTGAAGCTGAGCTGTACAGTCAGGAAAAACTTCCTGGATAATCTGTTGATGAGCTATAATATGGTGAATGACTAGGGTTTAGAGAAAGTCTAAATGTTGGACAAAGAGAAAGGGTTTCACAATGTCTGTCAACTATTTGAATCCACACAACGAGGTTACTCTTCAAGAAAAACTGAGTTATTTCTTTAGTTAATGAGGCTGCAATATATACCACATTATTCGTCTACTCAAATATGATTCAACTATGCAAAGAAGACACATTTCTTATAGTGTACATGAAACTTATGGCATGCTACTTTTATTCTAAGAAAACTATTATATGTAAACCAAATATCCACTGATTATATTTGAGAAATGCTCCACAAGCTTTTTTACTATTAGATAACTTAATTAACAAAGTTATACTTTCAACCTGGTTATAAACTTTATAAACACACAATCATACTGTTCCATTAAATCACAGTGAGATCAGAGACAGACAGGTATCATCCTGTAGCCTCACGTGATGTTTCAGGGCTGTATTTTCCTCAGATATAAAGTCACCAAATAAACTGTCACAGAACTTGGCATTTCATGGAGACCTAAGCAACAGAAAGCTCCAGATGGGAGGAGAAGGAGGAAAGAAGGAAGCTATATATGAGGGATCCTCTGGAAACACCAGAAGCTCACAGCTCCATTGTCAGAATCCAGAAACAATCCAATCCTATGCAGAGGCCTTTTCACATACTCAACTATGGGTAGGAAGCTGGCGGGGGGGGGGGGGGGGGGGGGGCAGAAATTAATGATTGTTCACCTTCATAAGAAAAAGAAGAAATGTTTCTTCAGAATCAATAATGATAGCGCTATCACTTGTCAAGCAGTTTGTACAGACTCTCACAGTCCAGTCAGAGGAGTGGGTCACATCCGCCTTTCAGTACTGCCTCTGGGAAGTGGAAGGCGTGAGCTCCCCACACCACAAGAGTCTCTCCACCCTGGGCTGTCTAGACAGGCAATGGCAGTCATTTCAGAAAGTCTTATATTGTGAGTGGTCATTGTCTGAGTCAGAACATTATCCACTGCAGAAAGAGCAAAAATCAGACTAGCATGTGGGATTTCCATGCCCTGAGAGGCAGAGGGTGTCTATACAAGGAGTCTTTTCATTTTCTTTCCTCCAAGAAAATAGGAAATGAATACAAAAGGGAATTCAAACAGGTGCTTCTATGAAGAACAACAGCTATTATTTATCTATAACACATGGAAACTCCTTAAATCATGTAGAAAAAGTAAATATATAGATATAGATATATCATGAACTCTGTGAAATCTGGCAATGTCAAAATCTTGACAGCTTACTTGAAGAACACATAAAATTTAATTTTTTCAGTACTTTAGTACTTTATACTTTTCTTTACACTTTTCAGTATTTTACACAAAATTTATTTGTGTCATTTGTCTTTAATATGAGAAAAGCTGGACTGGAAGAAACACAAGCTGGAATCAAAATTGCCGGGAAAAATATCAATAACCTCAGATATGCAGATGACACCACCCTTATGGCAGAAAGTGAAGAGGAACTAAAAAGCCTCTTGATGAAAGTGAAAGTGGAGAGTGGAAAAAGTTGGCTTAAAGCTCAACATTCAGAAAACGAAGATCATGGCATCCAGTCCCATCATTTCATGGGAAATAGATGGGTAAACAGTGGAATCAGTGTCAGATTTTATTTTTCTGGGCTCCAAAATCACTGCAGATGGTGACTGCAGCCCTGAAATTAAAAGATGCTTACTCCTTGGAAGGAAAGTTATGACCAACCTAGATAGCATATTCAAAAGCAGAGACATTACTTTGCCAACAAAGGTTCATCTAGTCAAGGCTATAGTTTTTCCTGTGGTCATGTATGGATGTGAGAGTTGGACTGTGAAGAAGGCTGAGGGCCAAAGAATTGATGCTTTTGAACTGTGGTGTTGGAGAAGAATCTTGAGAGTCCCTTGGACTGCAAGGAGATCCAACCAGTCCATTCTGAAGGAGATCAGCCCTGGGATTTCTTTGGAAGGAATGATGCTAAAGCTGAAACTCCAGTACTTTGGCCACCTCATGCAAAGAGTTGACTCATTGGAAAAGACTCTGATGCTGTGAGGGATTGGGGGCAAGAGGAGAAGGGGACGACAGAAGATGAGATGGCTGGATGGCATCACTGACTCGATGGACATGAGTCTCAGCGAACTCCGGGAGTTGGTGATGGACAGGGAGGCCTGGCGTGCTGCGATTCATGGGGTTGCACAGAGTTGGACACGACTGAGCAACTGATCTGATCTGATCCTTTTTATGAACCATATGATAAAAGTGATTATTTACAACTCTCTCTCTCTAATATGGATTGCCTATGTTTTGTCAGTCTAGAATTTTAATCTTTATCTTTGCTGAAAATAACTACAGTATATATGCCCACACCATGTTGATTAAAACACCTTTGCGCCATCAGAGCTCTGGTCCCCGTGTCTTTCTTTCTCTTTCTTTCTCTCTCTCTCTCTCAGGCTATTTCTTTGGAGCGCAGAGGCACTCTGAGTTCACTTTCTGCCCGGGCTTCTAAGACCCTCTCAAGAAGGCGCTCTGCAGCCTCCATGAACAGAGCAAGCCCCTGTGCAAGGGGCTTTATTGGCTTTCTGCGTAAACCAAGGAATATCAGCCTCTTTCTCTCCTTTACTTTCTTATTGTCAACTCCAGACCACCAGGTTCTGGTCCATTAAAGGACTGCAACAAACATTAAAGATTAAAAGGCACAGATGTCAGCCAAGATCACATAACATGATTTAAGGTACCAAAATTTCAATATTATTAGCATTACCATATTATTATCACTGCAATCATTAGTGTTTTCTAAACTGTTGCATTTATTGAGAAATATAGTGTATATTTAGGTCATTCTGTAGGTGGGCAGTTCTATGTACAAAACTTAAATTGATAAAATTTGCGTGAGATTTATAATTAATTATGCTTAATGGCATATGGTCTTGTAATGGGTTTCTGTTGTTTCAATCTGACTAGGCTGTAATATTAGGATTTAAGGTAATCCACCAGCCACTTTGTAAAACACTCACATCTCCTGCAATTATTCAAGCAGACATTAATCTAGGTGATGCTGTGAAGAGGTTTGGAGGGTGTAAATCCATGATATAGACTCTAATCTAAGGAGATTATGCAGATGCACTGATTTAATCAACAGGAGGTCTTTAAAAGATGTATAGTAATTCATGGAATAAAATTTCAGACAGTATGTGGATCAGCATTACTCCCAATGCCTCAGTCTCCTGCAGGCAACAGCTCTGCCCTGAATAACTCAGATTCCAGCCTGCTTGTGTTTACCCTCCCTGAGGAAGTGCCCTCCTGTCCTCACACTTTTCCGTAACCATCACAGGAGAAAATTCCCTGTGAACATGAGCTCTGTCTTTCTTTCTCTCTCCTTCTATAATTGAACCCTAACTGATACAAACCTGATACACTTATGATACCTATTAGCTTAACTTTATAAATGTTATTGGAGAAGGCAATGGCACCCCACTCCAGTACTCTTGCCTGGAAAATCCCGTGGATGGAGGAGCCTGGAAAGGCTGCAGTCCATGGGGTCGCTAAGAGTCGGACACGACTGAGCGACTTCACTTTCACTTTTTCACCTTCAAGCATTGGAGAAGGAAATGGTAACCCACTCCAGTGTTCTTGCCTGGAGAATCCCAGGGACAGGGGAGCCTGGTGGGCTGTCATCTATGGGGTCGCATAGAGTCGGACACGACTGAAGTGACTTAGTAGTAGTAGTAGTATAAATGTTATTTATGGTACATTGACTGACAACACAACTCTCAGTATATTAATATAGATGTACCCAAAATTTTCACGGAAAATGGTGATTTTTATTGCTGCAAGTTCTTAGGAATAAAACTTACTTCCACTGCTTCTTCTTGGTTCAAGGAAGAAGGGGACCACTCTTAGACCTAATTAAAGGCCTTGCCTGGGTTATTTGGAGATACCAGTTTGGAAAATTTACATTTAGGAAGAAAATATAAATGCACTTTCTTAGAAGAAATGTATCATCAGTAATTTTCTGCTCTTTACTCCTGATTGCATGTGAGGTGCAGTTTCCGCTGCTTGCTAGTTGCCCTCCAGACTGTCATCTACCTTCAACAATCATCAACTTGCATGATTTTGTTCATAAAATTTGCTTGTATGCTTATTTTATTTTTATTCATGTAGTTTTATGATTTTTCTCATTGCAACAAATTTAATTACCAAAGAGTTTATAAAGGAAACATTTTACAAAGTAAAGCCCCAATCATAATTACCAACTGCAATGTTCTCATCATTGTTCTATGAGCCATTCCTTTTCTATGGATTTCTCCTCATGGACCCCTGTACTGGAACTACAGTGGGGAAATTTTAATGAGAGATGGGCTAGGTGACATTAAGAAAGTTTCCAAAATCTTGGTATCTCACTTCCTTACTTCCTTAATATAAAAGTAGGCCACTCTCCTGCTGGAAGTGAATAGATTGGGGCAGAAATATTTCCATATGTATATTTAAGCTCTGATCTGCCAATAAAGTGTTTCTTTCTGACTTAGAAAGTAAAACTAGAAAAAAATTCATGTTTCCTTTGAATGAGGTACTCCACTTGTTTTCCAGCCAGCTTCTGCATTTATTCTTAGCAGAAATCCTGACTCTTTGTCACTAATACATATCCCACTGATGTATGAATGATGTTGGAAATCTGTTTAAGATTAAGGCCCTCTCATTATTTGTTCTTTTCTCCCCTTCTAGGTTCCTGGCTTTTCTACTTTTTTTTGTTTTCATAAACAATTGTATCTTTCATAAGTAGTTGTATCTTTTATATATGAAAAAATTGTGTTTGAATATTAATCTTGTTTCCAGAAGAAATCTTAGTGATTTATTTAGTTATTTTATTTTTTGTACACTCTTTTTTTCTTTACTTTATTGTTTATTAGTGTGTTTCAGGTGAACATTTGTTACATCAGAAATAATGACCATACTTGACTTTTTATACCTACAGTTTATCTCTTACTGTGTTTTGCCAGTTTTCTTAAAAAAACATTAATAGTGATGATGTATTATGGTCCAGATGGTGACCTTTAAAGACACTCCAAAGCTTTAAGACAGAATTTGCAGCTACTAATATGATTTAAATTTATGTTTAAATTAACATAAGTTTAAATTATTCTTAAGCATCTATTAACTTATTTTGTTTTAGTTTTTTTTAGCTCAGTTGGTAAAGAATCCACTTGCAATACAGAAGACCCTGTTTCGATTCCTGGGTTGGGAAGATCCCCTAGGGAAGGGATAGGCTACCCACTACACTATTCTTGGGCTTCCCTTGTGGCTCAGCTGGTAAAGAGTCTGCTGCAATGCAGGAGACCTGGTTTCAATCCCTGGGTTGGGAAGATCCCCTGGAGAAGGGAAAGGTGACCCAATCCAGTATTCTTGCCTGAGAATACCGTGGACTGTATTCCATGGGGTTGCAAAGAGTTGGACACGACTGAGCAACTTTCACTTTCATTTCAGTTCATGATGTGCACTAGTATGTTCATGGCATCCTTTCTTTCAACTATCAGTCTGATTTTTCCTCTCACACATTAATATAAGGCAATTGCATTAATTGGTTACTTTCAAAATCCTGTTGTTTTCCAGAAATAACCCACATATAATGCTTTATTGACAACATGACAAATTCAAACAGATTCTCTCAACCTTTGTTAAAGTGGAAATTCATATTTATGCAAGGCCCCATGGTATACAAGGTTCATAACTAGCTATGTTTTTTCTTTCTTTTTTGATGACCCAGATGTTAATCTTGTGTTCCAGAGTAACATGACCAACAGGAAAACTTGGAAATTATTCAAAGTCCAAACAATTCTCTAACCCCTTTCTCTAGATTATTATTTTTTTAATATATAGTAAACCACTCATTTGCAGATTTGCTTTTCTTGATTTCAATTACTCAGGTGGTTAAAACCTTGTTCAGGAAATATTAAACGGAAAAGTCTCAGAAATAATTCAAATGTATTTAATTGTGAGCCATGCTATGTAGTGCAATGAAATTCCACACCATCCAGCTTTATCCCAACGAGAATATGTATTGTCACTTTATCCTGCTTATCCCACCCTCATTGACTTAACTTTCTGGGTTATCATATCCATGGTCGTAAATCACACTAGGTGTCTTCAAGTAGCCCTTATTTAATAATGGCCCTCAAGTATGGTGATAATGATGGTGGTATTTCAGATATGCCAAAGGGAAGCCACAGCGTCCATCCTTTAGGAGATTGTTTCCGTCTTTCTGTCTTTTCCCTTATACTATTGTAATAGAAAAAGACATGCAAATTCTGAGTTCTCTAAAAGAAATGCTTTCCCCGGTTTCCAGGGCAATGGCAATTTCCCTGCAAATCAGATTTCATCTTGAGGTTGAATAGATGTATATAGGGCAGTAGATTATGAGGAAGCAGGAGAAGTTTGCAGGCTGATGTAGGCCTGGTGGGTGACCAGGTCTGCCTATGCTGTGCAGGTTCTGGGTTCTGTATTGAGTTCCAGGAAGTGGGAAGCACATGATCATATTGTGGTGAATTTAGGAAGCTCATAAAGGAAGTGAAAACCCACAGCATATATTCTGGACACATGGTAACAAGAGAAGAATTTATTGTCAGCAATATGGAGGACAACCAAGTGAAGTGTGCATTTGACACTATATTCACATCAAATAACAATAAAAGAAGCTGCATTACAGTAGAAAGAGCCTAAAGATCAGGAAGTCTCCTTGATATGCTGCAGTGGACAAGGGCTCCCTCAGAGAAGGAGTCCTGAGCACCCCGTCTGGGCCGTGACTCAGATCCTCACCTGTGGCCAGTGCAGAAGAAGGGCCTGACAGGGAAAGTGCACACGCCATCATCGTACCTCCAAAGGAGGGTGCACTTGGCAACATCCACAAAACTAATACTCCCACTGTCACAATCAAGGAACACCCCAACCCTGCCCAGAGGTCTCTCTATGTACAGAGGCGTGGTGGGGGCTGTGGTCCAGAGTTGGTAATGGTCATCCTGCTTCACACACACAAGGAGAAAGTTGTCATTGTTGGACGTGTCCAGTATGCCATCATCCTTCCTTATCCAGGAATCCTTACAGAAGCCTACAGCCCAGTCCCAAGAGCGGTCCACAAGCATCTCCCAGTACTGTTTGCCGGAGGTGAAGCTCTGGTCTCCCATGAGGCAAAATACTTCAATGTTCCACCATCCAAAGATGCATGGAGGCTGTCATGTTCATACGTCAGACGTCTTGCATCATCGAACAACCTGATGTGCTGACTGCTTACTTCATTACTGAGTGAAAAGTTGACTGTGGAGAGATGAGGGAAAATGCCAGTCAAAATCAATGTTAAAATTCAAATTATCTACCAGAGAAGGTGGTCCACCTGGAGTCTCACTGGAAATATATTGTAAGATTGGAAGGGCAGTTCTGATTGGAAAGTATTGGGTTTAAATATTGCTAACATATATGCTGAAGAAAGAACTAATTTAAATGGAAAAAAACTACCTACAAGTTCAGAGATTATAAGTTAGAGGGAGGTCAAGGTGACTTCTGGCTGGGTGTATTGTATATTTATTACATCTAAAGGATTGGACTCCTGGACATCGATCACCTCCAAGAACATGACAGCATATCTTATCCCCACCTTCACCACCACTGTGCAAGGAAAAAAGCTGAATTGTAGAATGGACAATTGGTGATCACTCTACCATTCAGTTAAGTTAGCAAATGGACACTGAAGAAGTACAACCTAAGGATGGGTTCTTCAAAGTAGTTTATTTGTAGGGCTTTTCTGTCTTTGATCTGTGGTTCCAAACTGAAGCCTAGTCTTCCACTTCCTGCTAAGTCACCCTCCAGGGTGAAGTTTATCATGGTGTTCATTGTGGCTTCATCATCCTACCATTTGCTTACTTGTGATTTCTGCATTTTGATTTTTGAGGCTTATATATTTTGTAAAAATTATGTGAATGGAAAAATCACTTTATGCCTTCAATTCCTAAGAACTTTTTAAGCCAAAATGTTTTTAGACTTCCCTGGTGGCACAGTGGAGAAATGCTTCCTGCAATTTAGGGGACATTCCTAATCTGGGAAGAGTCCACATGTTGTGGAGCAACTGAACCTGTGGATTATGACTGCTGAGCCCGTGCTCTTGAGCCCAGGATCCACCACTACTGAGCCCACATGCTACAATTACTGAAGCTCACTCATCAAGAGTCTCTTGTGCTCTGCAGCAAGAGAAGCCACTGCAATGAGAAGGCAACCACTGAAGTGAAGAGTAACCTGGCTCCCCACAGCAAGAGAAACCCGTGCAAAGCAACAAAGACCCAGTGTGGGTTAAAACTAAAGAAGAGAGAAAATTTCTAAAATAATATAAATAAAAAAGAGAAGAAAATGTATTCTTAAAAAATATTTTAAAACTCTAACTGCACTTAAACTCTGAATTTAATATCCTGTTTTAATTACCAGTTTTCTAGAAGTCAGTGAACAGCTGACATTGTATGTCATGATATTTCTAGGGCTCAAGAAGCCATTTTGGGAGCATGTTACTTTTTTCATTATACAAAATTTTATGAAATTTAAATATTTGATGAGGCCTGAATCAAATCAGTATCTGCACCAGCCTGCATGTATTCTGTAAGGATTTTAGTGACTCTGTGACCGTATATGTCTTCACCTGTCTATCTGAAGGCTGTTCCCCTGCACAAGGTGAAAGCTAAGCAGGAAAAGACTCTGTGGACACCATCACTGAAGGACCCTGCAGGGCAGACACCCCCAGTGGGGTGACACTCACCTCGGAAGTGGTGAGCCACCTCCATCAGCCCAGACATGGGGCGCGCAGGGAGTTCTGGGAGCAGAGGCTGAGGCACGTGCAGCTGTGCTGACTCACTCCTGTAAGAGAAAAGATGGGGTTCATCCTTCTGCTGCCCAGGGCTTCTAAACACAGCCTTTACGTATAGACAGCATTCTTCAGCTCAACATTCTTCATCTAAATCCCTTTTCCACCCTCATGGGATAGAATTGAGCTGTTTTTGGAAATTTATTCTCACTCTTCTTCTTGCCCTGATTCCAGCCCATTTCTCAGAGGTAATTGCCTCTCTAACCTCAAACTTGGGGAAAAACTAGTTCTTTGCACCTCTAGGTGCTGGTGATTTTGAAATCTAAATCAGAAATTACTGAACTTTAAGATATTTTTGCACTGAGCTGGATAATACCTCCCTCTGCCACAGTAGCAAAAAGGCTAACTTCCTTTTGAGCAAGAAATCATACTCAGACAAAACAGGTGCAGACACTGTACACAAGCAATCTAGCATTATCTAGGTAAGTTACGTCATCACTTTGTTAAGTGCTGCTGTATCTCTTTCAGTAGCCCCCAGGTGCCCTCTTCAGTATCGAAAAGCTACCATTCAGTTGTCTTCCAATTCCTGTCAAGAAAAAAAAAAAAAAAAGACATAGTTAGACCTTATATAAGGCAACCAGGATTTGGGTTTGCAAAACTTCAGTAGAGTTTTAATCACCACCACCAGGAACAGTCTGAGAAATCTGTTTTCCTTTTTTCTTTCTGGAAAAAAAAACCCTCTCTGGGACAACATATTTTATATGGATAGAATGTATTTCTTGAGGAGTTAATAAACGAAAGGTGAAACAGAGAAAGGACAAGAGTACTGATGATTCACCCTCTGCTCTCTGCATATTGATCTTTCTAGGGCTTTAACCCAAAGTGTAATAAACTCCAAACTAATGTCTATGAAACCTGGTGTATCTCAACAGGAAATGGAAATATAACATACACACACACACACATATATACACACACATACATGTATGTGTGTTTTGTATATACATTATGAGCTTTGTCCAAATGTCTCCCATTGCACATTTGAAGGCCAAAATGGAATCAGTACATAAGCTGTTCCTTTCTGGTTTTAATAGAAGCAAGTTACAAAAGGAGATTTTGAAAAGGGAATATTTCCTGGGGAATATCTAGGATCAGAATGCTATAAAGCTTGCTCAGGCATATATTTGCATGAGTTGCACTTTATCTATAATTTTCCAAGTAGGGAGAGAATCCCACCTTAGTCGCAGGGGATGAAGAAATATACCATGTTAGGGAAGTCAAAGGTGTGAACGTCAGGTAATGTATTTTCAAACCACATCCTCAGTTCTTACCTGGCAAGCTCCATGTCTGGTTTAGAGCACATTTGAATGAGCTCCTTTTGTATTTCTTGAGCTCTCTCTTCTTTCTGATATTTCCTCTTGCCTTATTCTGAGTTGATTGTTATGTTTTGGCCTTCTTTTACAATACTCTCTACATAGTAATCTTCTTCCTCTGGGAGAAAATGGGGGTGCCATCTGATAAGTTCTCCTAATCATGTCTCCATGTCGATACACATAAAACTGTTGAGAGATGAATTTCAACATCATTTAGTTTGCTATGATTCATGTTCTCTCCCAAGAAGCTATATCCATCCCTAAATGAATGCTCTCCCTCATCTCAGAAGCGAAGTTCAATTCTTCTTTCTTCACCTTGTTTTCATTCTTTTTAATTGATCAGAAACCAAACCTACCCTTTCTTCAAACAACTTTCATCTAATTCAGGAAGTTCCTGAAACACTTGGAGAAAAATCTTTTCATGAATCATTTCTTTCATATGCCTCCTGTTAAATGCGAAAGAGCCCATGTAAGCAATTAGAATTTATGGGTGATTCATCTGTCATATGCAATATCCTCATTTCAATGCTAATACATAAGCTTGTGTTTCACCTAACATCTCCTGGCTTTCTCTCTTAGTGCCATGCTACATAATACTTTAAGTGTTGGTAATCTCAGGGAACATCTTTCTAAAAATTATTGCCTGTCCTTGAACAGTTTTCCAGCCTCAATCATTTCTATCTAGTGTTCTTTCTCTACGAATCAGTTTTCTTCCTCCCCATAAGTTCACAAGCCTTCTTCCCATATTGTTTGGAAGATCATTTCTCTTCTTCCATTTCATATTTCTCCTGGTATTGAATGATTCACTCTCTCATGCTCCAACTCTTTCTCCTTGTTCCTTTCCCCTGAGTGTTTAACATGTTACATTTTCTCCAAACTTGAACCAATATCACTGTCTAGCTAGAGAGCAGTCACTCTTCACCGTGATGGGCACACTCCTTAAAGTGCTGTTTGTGTTTGCTTTTGTATCACCTGGGCTCATGTACTAATCAGATTGAAGCACTTTGTGGTTCCCAATGACAGCCTTTTACTTTCTGGAAGGTATGACTGACAGAAATCTGTGCCTGAAATAACCCATGAATCTTTTAAACATTTACTTGAACTCAAAACTGGAATTGATCTTAAGTTTGAGAAATTTTCCTTGAGATTCTAAATCACGTCTATGTAATCAATCCACATACACCATAAAACCTCCACCTTAGACCTTTCTTTCTAATGGGTCTTTTGTTTTAGCTATTGATCCACTGGATCCTAAAGAGCTTGAGAGGCATGAAAATGTTGGTTGAATGGTGCTTAGAAGGTTTTTTCTGATGGTGTTCAACTCACTCTCTGAATTCAGCTCACTTTATTAATGGTAAGTTTTCTCACTGTCTGCCTCAATCTGTTTTCTCAGAGAAATATGTTCTTCTACTTCCATCCAAGGGTCAGTTCCTCTGCTACTTTTCTTGATATTTCTTTCAGTTTCTTGAATCTTTTCCCATAAAAGATGTCATTTGCTTTGCCAACTTTTCCTGTAAAAGAATTATGATTTTAGTACAAGAAAAGCAAATACATTGGAGTTTCAGAGCCCAAAGATTGGGGTGTACTGGTGATTTTAGATCAAGGTCCTTAGGGAGACACTAACAGACCACAACAGGTCATCAGGTGTCCTGTTTTTTCCTCACTCATGATCTGTTGTATGAAATTCTACACTAAAAATCCCACACCATTAGGGAATATCTGCCTAGATATGACTAATATTCAGCTGCTGTGGCCACTTATATCAAAATTTGGATATAGTTATGTTTATCTTCTGTAAATCCAATGTAGTGCATCTTCCTTCTTGTCCAGGATTAGAAAACCTATATTCAATTAAAGTATTTTTGCACTTGTAGATTTACAGTTTCTTTCTTAAAATTAAGGCCCAACAGTGTCAATAGCATAATAATATATCAACCCAAGTAATTTCAGTTAGCTTCATCAGCCAGCGCATTGGATACAAGTTCCATAAAGAGGGATACTGCTCTATATTCTTCACTGCTT